>NW_028120638.1:0-167500 GCF_965178545.1 Coloeus monedula | reverse complement strand
TCCTGCTGCGGTCCTGGTGCTGGGGTTCTGCTGTTGTATTGGTATTGGGGCTATAGGGTTAGGGTCTGGGCTAGCGCTGGGGCTAGGGCTAGTGTTAGGGGGTTGGGTTAAGGTTGGGGGTTAGGGTTGTGGTCAGGGTCAGGGCTAGGGGGCTAGGGGTTAGGGTTTGGGATTAGGGTTAGGTGGGGAGGGTGCTGGCATTGGCTCAGCATTTGGAACTGTTGCCTCCAGCTGTGGGGAGGGTGCTGCCATAGGCTCGGCATTTGGGATTATTACCTCCAGCTGTGGGGAGGGTGCTGGCATGGGCTCAGCATTTGGGATTATTACCTCCAGCTGTGGGGAGGGTGCTGACATGGGCTCAGCATTCAGGGTGATTGCCTCCAGCTGTGGGGAGGGCTGCTGCCTGTGGCTGCTTTTAGGGAGAAAGGGCTGTTGTTTGGGGTCCTGGTTAAGGTTAGGTTTAGGCAACAGGGCTTGTGTGTCATACCCCTTGTGTTGGTTGTGTAGTGTGTGATTTTTGAGCCCTTTCTCTTTATTCCCTGGACTCCCCCCGGGCTCTTGGCCTTTATTATGTTCTCCTGCTGCCTCCTCCTTGGGCTCTTGGCCTTTATTATATCCCCCTGGAATGTCCCCCTGCGCTCTCGGCCTTAATTGTGTCCCCCTGCAGTGTCCCTCCTTGGCTGCCACCCTCTGTGTGTTTTTCTAACCTTTTTTGTGTGGGTGTTGTCCTTCCATGGGGGCTGCGGTGTTCTCCTGGTGCTGGGGGTTCTGCCTGCTGCGGCTGGGTGGGCTGAAATGGTGGCCTGAGGGGTGCTGTGGGGTGGTGCATAAATAGCGGGAAGGGGGGGGCTTGCGGGGGGGGCGCCCTGAGGGGAGACGCAACGGCGGGAAGAGGGGCCGTGAGGCGGGAAGGGGTGGAGGGTACCCTGAGGAGAGCCGCAATGGCGGGAAGGGGTGCCGTGAGGCGGCGGGGGCTGCCCTGAGGGGAGCCGCGGGCGGCAAGGGGTGGAGGGTACCCTGAGGGGAGCCGCAATGTCGGGAAGAGGTGCCGTGAGGCGGCGGGGGCTGCCCTGAGGGGAGCCGCGGGCGGCAAGGGGTGGAGGGTACCCTGAGGGGAGCCGCAATGTCGGGAAGAGGTGCCGTGAGGCGGCGGGGGCTGCCCTGAAGGGACCCGCGGGCGGCACGGGGCGGGGGATACCTTGAGGGGACCCACAATGGCGGGAGGGGGGAGCGGCGGGCGGCGGGGAGGTGCGGTGGGGCGGTGTGAGGAGGCGGAGCGGTGCGGGACCGGCGGGGGGACGGCGGCGGCTCACGGGGGGCTGGCGGGTGGCTGCAGGCGGCGGCGGGTGCCGGACCGGTGGGCTCCGGATGGCGGCAGGTGCAGGAGCGGCGCGGGACTGGCGCGGGAGTGGTGCCGGAGGCGGGAAGCGCCGTGAGGGGAGAGGGGCGGGGCGAGGGGCGGGACTACATTGCGCGCGAGGGAAGGGGCGGAGCGTCGTGACGCGCGCGGCGCGGGCGGAGCCGGGGGCGGAGCGTCGTGACGCTCGCGGCGGGGGCGGAGCGTCGTGACGCGCGCGGCGGGGGCGGTGCCGGGGGCGGAGCGTCGTGACGCGCGCGGCGGGGGCGGAGCGTCGTGACGCGCGCGGCGCGGGCGGTGCCGGGGGCGGAGCGTCGTGACGCGCGCGGCGGGGGCGGAGCGTCGTGACGCGCGCGGCGGGGGCGGTGCCGGGGGCGGAGCGTCGTGACGCGCGCGGCGGGGGCGGAGCGTCGTGACGCGCGCGGCGGGGGCGGTGCCGGGGGCGGAGCGTCGTGACGCGCGCGGCGGGGGCGGAGCGTCGTGACGCGCGCGGCGCGGGCGGAGCCGGGGGCGGAGCGTCGTGACGCGCGCGGCGCGGGCGGAGCCGGGGGCGGAGCGTCGTGACGCGCGCGGCGCGGGCGGAGCCGGGGGCGGAGCGTCGTGACGCTCGCGGCGGGGGCGGTGCCGGGGGCGGAGCGGCGTGACGCGCGAGGCGGGGGCGGAGCCGGGGGCGGAGCGTCGTGACGCGCGAGGCGGGGGCGGTGCCGGGGGCGGAGCGTCGTGACGCGCGCGGCGGGGGCGGGGCCGGGGCGGAGCGTCGTGACGAGCGCGGCGGGGGCGGTGCCAGGGGCGGAGCGGCGTGACGCGCGCGGCGGGGGTGGAGCCGGGGGCGGAGCGTCGTGACGCGCGCGGCGGGGGCGGGGCCGGGGCCGGGGGCGGGGCGGCGTGACGCGCGCGGCGAGGGCGGTGATCGGGGCCGGGACAGCGTGACGCGCGCGGCGGGGGCTGGGCCGGGGACGGGGGGGCGTAACACATGTGTGTGGGGTGGGAGCCTGCGATGAATGGGGGGTAGAGCTTAGGATGAGTGATAGGTGTGGGTGGTGTGTGTGCGCGCCGAAAAATTGGCTAATTAACTAATTATCCAATTATCTAATTCAGTTAGTGCTCCAGATGGGATATATTAGATTTGATAAGGAAATTCAACTCCTTTCCTTGACAGAGAATAGTCAAAAACACCAGTGAGCAATGGCTCCTGTACCTGAAGGGAGCCCACAAGAAAGATGAGGAGAGACTGTAAGAGTGGAGTGACAGTGACCCACAAAGACCGTGCTGTACCCGGGCCCGGCCGTGGTCCTGGCACTTTTCCTGCATTCTGATTTTCTGTTCAGAAGTCACTATGTGGCCAAATCTCTGGGTCTGGCTAAACGGTGTTTAGTGCAGAACTGATGCAATGGTCACTCGCAATCGCCCAGAGCAGGAGCCAACTTGCAACTCTGGTGAAACTCAAGTGACACCAGCTGAGGCACACGCTCCAGATAACACACTGTGGGTGTGCCAGGGTCAGGGGCAAATGGTCAGGGCTTACCTTCTTCTGGTTTGAGGCCCGGTTTGGCAGCAACACAACATTCCAGTGCAGGATCAGTGCCAAAGGGAAGGGCTGCACAGATGCCCTGAGCCCCAGTCTCTGCATCAGCAGCAGTGGGTGGGTGGACCTCACCCATTTCCAGATTCAAATCCATTTGTTTGTCACTCCTGCTAGTTTATAGGCTCTGAAAGCTCATTTCAGCTGTTCAGTGACAGCACTAGCTGGTCCATGGATTTAAGGAAGCAGACAGGCTTTGGGAATGTGTGTTGCCATTTGAGACTTGTCCAACAAAAGGGGCACAGGAGGAGGACAGGTGTTAGGACCGAGTCCGGAGGGCTGTCCGCATAAACGACACGTACACCGATACGATTAAGTATCCTTCTCCCTTTATTGTTCAACTATGCCAACTTATATCTACTTTTGAAAAGATTCATGCCCAGTCCCTCTAGATGGACTCTAATCAGAGGGGGAGCCGGGCAGCTGTATACCTTGCCAAGGACTCTCAGGGCTGCCTGCAGTCAGGGGCCTGTTCAGGAGCTTTTCCTCAGCAACCCTGCAGTGTCCAGTCTTTCCAGGGGTATCATATGCCCTTGTTCCATAAGGAATCCCTCTACAGACAGGGAGCTGTCACCGGCCCCGTGCTCATGGGCTGCAGGGGACACCTGCACTGAGGAAATGGAAATGGGAAAGAGGGAAATGCAACCTGATGGGATGCACCTCTGGCACCACATTTCCTCTTCTTCCTGCTGTCCTGGAAAACCCCAAGTAAATCCAGTCCCTCAGACCTTGCATCCCTGAACACCAGGAGAGCCGGTGTTTTACCCAGATCCCAGTGCCCTGCACGGCTGCGCTGACACGAGCACAGGCCGATCGCTCCGCCCAGCACCATCCCTCATTTTCTTCCCATTGCTCCCCAAGCAGCCCCAAACCACCCCAGCGTGTCTGTGCCGGGGCCAGGGCCTGCCCCGAGCCCGACCAGAGGCTGTCACCCAGCCCTGCACCAGCTCCCACCCCCGGGAGAGCTGGGAATGCACTGAGAGCTCGGCTCCCCGGGCTCCCCAGCACCCAAACCGGTCCTCAGACACACAGAAATGCCCAACCTGCCCCTCTGGGCACAGCCAAACACCACAATTCCATCATCCCCAAGCAACTCTGGCACTTGCCTCTTCACCTCCGCCCATTTCCAGGAGCCGGGGCTAGGACCGGGCTGTCAGAAATAGCATTCCCTAGGCAGTTCATCCCAGCGCAGAGGAGAAGAGGAGCCTGTCCCTGACCCACACCATGGGCAGGACAAGGGGGGCCCTAGCTGGCTTTGCCTACTCCAGCACCAAAGCTCTTGATCCCAAAGATGGGGCGAGTTCAGTGGTTTTTCCTGTCCTGAAAGAGAGCAGAAAAGGGAAGTTAATCCCACTGTGGAATCCAAGACTCCTGAATTTCCTATTTCTGCTCTGATTGCTCACCGTGGAGTTTTAGCCATGGAAAAAAAAGGAGAATGACACCATATCAAATAAAAAGTTGATTAATCCACGTAGGGGCTGTGGAGAGGATACAAAGGAGCTTTTCCATGATTTTGGGGCTTGAAGAGGGACTGAATTTCCCTCAAAGCTGGGAAGGGCCTGAGGATAATAAAGAAAAGGAGCAGCTTCATCTCTCCCTGGCAGAGAGCTCGGGGCTCCATTATGGATACAGATCAATCCCAGCAGGATTTCAAAGGGTTTCTTTAGGATGTCAGGTCCCTCTTTATCAGATCCCTGCTGGGATTCAGGGCCTGCCTGGTCACGGGGTGCTTTGATAAGGGCTGGATTTAAATCCCAGATCTGAGAACAGACATGAAAGGTCCCTGGGTTTCTAGGGGGTTGAAAAACTCAAGCTGGATTCACTGCAGAGCTGAAAAATCAGGATAAGAGAGAGCAAGGAGTGGCCAGCAGGCTCAGGCTCCTGATCACGCCCCTGGGATCCATGGGATCCATGGGATCCATAGGATCCACGGCCTCTGGCACGCTGCTCCAGCACCCTGCAGGGTGACTGACAGCAGGGCAGGGGAAGGAGCCACCAGCAGCTCTGCCATGTGCACCATCATTCACCTTGCACATGGCCTAAACAGCTACCAAGCACTGATGGACTGACTGAGCCGAAAATATCGGAGAGATCTCAGTTTGCACTCCAAATTCCCTGCAGCCTGTTCCCTTCCTGATCCATCCCTTCAAGCAGCAAGAGTGGAATTCCTTCCGTGGTTGCTCTTTCCCTCCTGTTTGCCACTCAACAAGAAAAAGCAGCCACGTGAACAGGAGTAAAAGCCCCAAACCCACAAAAAAGCACATTCTCAGCATCACTAATCCCTGCCAAATTGCCGGGAACCTTCCAAAACTACATCCAAGCTTGGAAACAGGGATCCAGTTGTTTGTTTAAGCAGCTATTGATCCAGTCTCTTCCAGCTAATTAAACTATTCACTATTTAAACTCATTAAACTGCTCATCCTGCTCCTGGCAGCCAGAGGCAAAGAAGAAATCGTGTCTAGATTAAATGGTGATGATGAATGTGCCCATCCCAGTCCTTGGAGAGGTTGGAATTGCATCCCTGTTCCTCTGCTCTCTTTTCCTTCCTTTTTCTTGGAGTGATTCCCACCCGGATTCCTCAGCTCCAGCTCTCTGAGCAGCCTCAGGGGGAGCATTTCATCCCCTTGGAGCCAACTCCATTTGTTGCATCCTTCATGCCTCAACCACCCCTAAAAGCAGGCAAGTGCTGATGGGCAGTGCAGCTGCTTCCACTTGGGAATGTTTCCAGTGGAACAGGGAGGGAATTCTGAGAAGCTTCCACCCACTGCACGTTATTGCTGGATAAAAGGTGAGGCAGCAAAGGATCAACAAAGGGAAATTTCAGCAAGACAAAGTCCAGACAGAGAGGCTGCAAGTGTGGCTGGGGCTGCTAAACTGGGAAAACTGCAAGGTCAGGCTGTGGGAACATGGATTATACTGAGGTCTGGAACTGGTGTTGGGAAGAGAGGGAGAAGGAGAAGGAGAAGGAGAAGGAGAAGGAGAAGGAGAAGGAGAAGGAGAAGGAGAAGGAGAAGGAGAAGGAGAAGGGGAGAAGGAGAAGGAGAGAAGGAGAAGGAGAAGGAGAAGGAGAAGGAGAAGGAGAAGGAGAAGGAGAAGGAGAAGGAGAAGGAGAAGGAGAAGGAGAAGGAGGAGAAGGAGAAGGAGAAGGAGAAGGAGGAGAAGGAGAAGGAGAAGGAGAAGGAGAAGGAGAAGGAGAAGGAGAAGGAGAAGGAGAAGGAGAAGGAGAAGGAGAAGGAGAAGGAGAAGGAGAAGGAGAAGGAGGAGAAGGAGAAGGAGAAGGAGAAGGAGAAGGAGAAGGAGAAGGAGAAGGAGAAGGAGAAGGAGAAGGAGAAGGAGAAGGAGAAGGAGAAGGAGAAAAGGAGAAGGAGAAGGAGAAGGGCCCGAAGTAACTGCACAGTGAATTTCCTTACCATGAGCCAGGCTCATTCCCTGAGCTGACCAATATCTCTGAGCTCCCCTTCATGGCACAGCCCTGCCAGTAAAGAACAGAAGTTCCTGCTGCTCCCACTGGAATTCTGTAGCGTGCCTGGCATTCCATACGTTATGCTGCCTGAGAATTCCTGCAGCCGTCCTTGGGAAGAGCAGTTCACTGCCACAGGAGGAACAAGAGGAAAGCAGTTGCCACTCTCGGGTTCTGTGCTCTGTAAAAAGTAAAACCAGATAAAGATCAAAGCTCCATAAAGCTGGAACCATCTCCAACCTCGGGACAGCACTTCTGTGGGAAAAGCATAGATGGGCAATTAGGAAGGAGATCATCATGCAAATGGACAAGGGGGGGGAATTAAATTCTGCTGCTTTCTGATTGAGGCCTGCTTCAATTTGCATCCTTTATAATATCAGTTTAATGGGACTTCTTGTGCTTTAAAGAGGTTTTTATTAGCTGGGGGTTGTCTCTGCCTGGACTGAGGCACAGCACAATGAGTCTCCTGCCTCCTGAAGCCGTGTCGTTATCCCAGCATCTGAAATTAAAAACCAGCACTCTGGGAAACCTCTCTACTCTGAGGAGAAGTGTGAGGAGCGTTTGGGTCTGTGGAGAGCCTGGAACAGCTCTGAGAGACACCAAACATCCTGTGGATCCCAATAAACAGCAAAACATTCCAGCAGCTCCTACCAACACCGCCCTTGTAGGGAACTCTGTCACCCCAGTGGGTATTTGTGGGAGTAAGGAAGAAATCCCACTAATGACCTCAGTGTGATCACCTCTGGTTCGTCTGGGGATAAATCTCCTTTATCCTTCTGGGAGAATAAAGGAATCCAATGCTGCCTTAATCCCCAGCTCCTCAGAGTCTGCATTTCCAGAATCCATCTCCTGGCCCAGCATGGGAAGGGTTGTCCAGCGCTGGAACAGCTGCCCAGGGCAGTGGTGGAGTCACCAACCCTGGAAGTGCTCATAAAATACATGGATATGGCACTTGAGTGTTCATAAAATACCTGGGTAAATACATGGGTAAATATAGGGATAAATACATGGGTAAATACGTGGATAAACATATGGATAAATGTATATGGATAAACATATATGGATAATCCATGGATAAATATAGTGATAAATATGTATGGATAAATATGTATGGATAAATACAGACCTTGCATCCCTGAACACCAGGAGAGCCGGTGCTTTACCCAGATCCCAGTGCCCTGCACGGCTGCGCTGACACTAGCGCAGGCCGATCGCTCTGCCCAGCACCATCCCTCATTTTCCACCCACGGCTCCCCAAGCGGCCCCAAACCACCCCAGCGTGTCTGTGCCGGGGCCAGGGCCTGCCCCGAGCCCGACCAGAGGCTGTCACCCAGCCCTGCACCAGCTCCCACCCCTGGGAGAGCTGGGAATGCACTGAGAGCTCGGCTCCCCGGGCTCCCCAGCACCCAAACCGGTCCTCAGACACACAAAAATGCCCAACCTGCCCCTCTGGGCGCAGCCAAACACCACAATTCCATCATCCCCAAGCAACTCTGGCACTTGCCTCTTCACCTCCGCCCATTTCCAGTAGCCGGGGCTAGGACCGGGCTGTCAGAAACAGCATTCCCTAGGCAGTTCATCCCAGCGCAGAGGAGAAGAGGAGCCTGTCCCTGACCCACACCATGGGCAGGACAAGGGGGGCCCTAGCTGGCTTTGCCTACTCCAGCACCAAAGCTCTTGGTCCCAAAGATGGGGCGAGTTCAGTGGTTTTTCCTGTCCTGAAAGAGAGCAAAAAAGGGAAGTTAATTCCACTGTGGAATCCAAGACTCCTGCATTTCCTATTTCTGCTCTGATTGCTCACCGTGGAGTTTTAGCTATGGAAAAAAAAAGGAGAATGACACCATATCAAATAAAAAGTGCCCTTTTCCAGCATTTTTATTCCAGGCATTAAAAGGATGCTTATTTCTCTTCTAGCATTGTTTCCCTCATTTTAGGAGAACCGTTTTCATCCCAGGCCCCACTCGTCAGTTGTTCGATCCTCTGGCACTGGATTTGGACAAAAGAAGGGACGCACCTGGACTGCAGGAAATCACTGAGAGAAACCCTTCCAAAACGCGACAGAGAAAAACAACAGGAGATGCAGGAAGACACATCCCTCATTTGCACGTCTGGAACGCTTTTCTAAAGACTTCTCTGCATCTGGATGCTCTTTGCTCTTGGCTTTCTTCACAGGAATGCATTTGCTGCTAAACACGTCTCAGACCCTTACCTGATCGGGATAAGGTGGGATGGAGATGAAGACTCCCACAGGGAATAGCCAGGGAGATGCAGGGCCTGGGAACATCAAGGACGGAGAAGAGAAGGAACAGGGATTGTTTTTCTTGTCTCGAGCCAGCAGTGCTGTGAGCTTGGAGAACACACGGCACCGCAGGGATCCAGGGCAGGAGCGGGATAACTGCGGGATAAGGGGAATCTGCTCCCACTCCAGGGCTGTGCCAGTGAAGGAGGGGAATTTTTTAGTGCCTTCATTACACACAAAAACCAAACCCAGCACCACCGAGCTGGACTTTCGTGAGCCGCAAAACAAAGCGGCCCCTGGCCTTTGGGGGAACACAACCTCACCGAGTCACGGAGCCAGGGCATGACACTTGGGAATGATCCTTGCTGCTGCCTGCAGGCAAATCGGATGAGGGAGCCACAGGAGCTGCGGGGTTTCCTGCTCTTCCTGCAACGCCATCGGTCCAGACCAGGAGACCTTTCCTGGAACAGATCTTCCCTGTAAAGGGAGCTACACCAAAGCTCAAGCCCTCATTTAGAGACCCTTGGAAAAGCAAAGGTGAGAGGGGATTACCTGGAGCCCCAGGGGACAGAGGCGAAGGCGATGAAGAAGCAGACAGCAAAGTGCTTCCACTGCTTCTCACTCCAGCAAAGGGAACATCCCTGGAATTTCATGGCCAGCGTCGCTCCCAAACCCCACAGGTGAACCCACACGTACTCCAGGACTGATCTCCTTCAAACTTCCAGCAGCACAGACTCACCGGGAGGAACTGCGATCCAAGGACACACATCAGCAACCGTCTTCCCGCTTGCCCCTCTCTCCACATTTTCCCTTTCCAGCGGGATGCAGGTGCCACCCCCCAGAGGCAGGAAAACTGCCTTGCAATCCGCTACAAAACCTGCCTGGAAAGCCCAGGATGCCCGGAGCCAGCAGCCGTTTCTCCTGGAGCTCCTGCTGACAGGCATTTGAAGCCTGCTGTGCCTCACAGCTGCTTTTCTGCCAAGGGCATTCCCATCTTTTCTTTTTTAGCCCAAAGAAAGGTTTGCAAAGCTGAGTTTTGTGAGAAGCGCTTCATATTTGGATCATTCTTAACTTGGAGTTTCCCTTGGCACCAAAATCAGGGGCTCACCTTTTGCTTGGAGCTTGGCTGAAGTCCTCAGCAGTGCCAGGGAATGTGGCCATTGGAGGCTTTGGGCAGATTTGGCTCATCTGCCTTTTTAGGCCTTGTTTCTTTCTCTCAGCCTTCCCACTGGATTGTGGCCTCCGAGGAATACGTAAAATCCCATTCCATTCCTATTCTTTCGGACAATTTTTTGTACCGTCCCTGTACAAAACGAGGCCCCCTGTTCGGATGCTTTTCCCCACCGTTCCCCGGCACTTTTATCTGCCGGTGCATTCCCTGCGTTGCTTGGGCTCTTCCCAGCTCTCTGAGCTCCTTCACAAGGCAGGAGATCGATTTGGCCCAGGAACTAAACCCTCCCGAGGAATTGTCTGATGCCATCTCCGCATTTGACACCTGATCCTTGTGCTCAAAGGATCCCTCTTTCTTCCCTTCAGCCAATTCCAAGGCTCGCTGCCCCCAGCTGCGATCAGGCCCCAGCCTGATCCCTGCAGTCTTCCCTGCCGGGATCCTGCTCAGGAATCCCTGGGCTACAAATGTAAGAATTCATTCTTCCCACCCCTGCCCAGTTCCAAAGGATTTGGTGTCTGCCTTACCCGGCTGGAGCCTGCTTCCAACTCTGTTCTTGCTGCTTCTGCTGCTTTCCAGTTCCCAGGAATTCCACCGACGGAGCGACAGCGTTTTCCAGCTCCGCCAGGATTCCCTCTGCTGCGTTTGGGTGCTGGAAGGATATCAAAACCAGGCTCTCTGGGGCTTTACTATCAGGAAATTACATCCCCGGATTTGTTCATTTCCAAATATTATCTCTTCCCAACAAAGCACTGGGCATCCAAGGAATACAGAAAGTGATGGGCTGACCACTGCTTACTCCTCTGGAATGTCAGAGCTTGGAAAAAAAGGGCACTTGAGGCTTCTCCTGGTGCTGCCCGTGAGGTGTATTTTACTTGAGAGCCCCTTCCCGTGTCTTTCCCTGTATCCACCAAAAAATCCACCCCTTCATTCCCCAGCTGCTTGCTTCCTCCCTCTTTTCCTGTATCCAACAGAATTTTAACAGGTCAATAGTCCCCTCTGCAAGAGCACCTTTCATTCCAAACCTAAGAACAAACGAATCATTTCCCTTCCACCGTCCTTATTAGGATTCCACTGAGAGCAGTGGATGGAAAATGATCCTCTCCTGGTCCCTGCTGGATTCCCGGAGCAGGGATCCTTTCCCTCTTTCCCCCCACCACGGTGCCCTCCTCCCCCTCCTGCCCCACCCCACACCCTTTTCAGGCTTTGTTCCACAGCTTTTGCCTCCAGGCCTCAGATCCTTTCGTTCTCCAGGAGCTCCCAGCAGCTCCACAGCCTTCCCTCTCCCATCCTGACCATTTCTCCGGGAATGGAGCTCCGCATTTCAATTGCCTTCTCTTTTCTCTGACAATTCCCACCAATCCAGAAGACCTAAATCTGACACAAGGAACACTCGGTGCCCACAAATCCAAACCCAGACCCGGCCATCCCCAAACCAGCAACTCCCGGACAATTTGCGTTCATTCCAACCTAACACTGAGGACTCACCCAACCCTTCAAAATTCCCAAGAAATATCCTGTTGCCTTCACAGCTCCCAGGGGATTCTGCTTCGTGCTCACACGAAGGATTTGGGACTTCCCTGAAAAAACCCGTGCAGGGCATGCTGGAATCCCCGATCCCATGGATCCGGGGAGCGTTAAAAGTTCGGTCCAGCCTGGGCCCCCGGATATTTTTGCCAAGTATCCCCCAAGTCCTCGGGATAACAGAACTCTCTGGTACTGCATTTTTGGCGTTGTAAAGCCTGGAATTCCTTTATTCCTAGTGCTGGGCTCTGCATATGGCCGAGAAAATCCCGGCCTCCACACAGACCCAGATTCCAAACTTTCTGATACATTTCAGCAAGCCGAGAAATTCACCTTCCCTACTTCTTCTTAAGGGCATCCTTCTCTTCCCTTACCCGGCGTGCTCTCTCCCACTGGGGGTGGGTTTTCCCCTTCCCATGCTAATTAGTCCCTACTTCTAGGAGGTTTAGGTACCTTTCTTCCCTGGGACAGATTTCTTAACACAGCTACCGAGGCTTTGGGAGTCTCCTTTATCTTCTACTTTCTGGATCCATAAATGCCACAATCCAGACGCCCAACTTCAACAAGACATCCTTTCTACCTAAAAACACACACTCTCAACTCTTAGATCTTTTAAGTTTTACCCCCGCAAAATTCCCCTATTTTTCTACCACTGAATTCCTCAGTCCTGCTTCCAAGGATTTCTTGAATACCACGGGGCTTTTCTCAAGATTTACCCCCACGACCTTCCCTACGTGCCCACTGCTCATCACCTCATTTTTCCCTCAATGTGGTCGTTCTCCACCCCAGAGAGTTTGTCAAGTGTTGCCTCCAAAATGTTCCCCATCTCTCCACTACTCAGTTCCCCATTTTGCCTCCAAAATATTCAATCTGTCCCCTCCACATTGCATCCACTTTTACCCCCAGCGTTTTACTTCCTCTACAATATTGATTCAACCTTTTCCACCCCAAAAATCTGCATTCTCTCCCTTAAACAGCACCTCAGCTTTTCCCTCAAAAATGCCCCAGAGGGAAACTCAGATTCAGCCCCCAAACTCCCATTTGCCTACACAAACAGTTCTTGTGGCCCCTCTCAATTCCCCCAGGCTTTCAGCTCAAGGAAGAACTGGAAGCCTATTCCCTCATCTCCACCCTTGTTTTGCTTTCCTGGAAAACCTTGCGATCCCACACTTTCTCCAAGAGATCTGCTGGGACTACTGGAAGGTTTGCTCTCTCAGAGCGCCAGGGGGCTTTACAGCACTTGTTCCTCTGCATCTTTACCCTTTTATCAGCTTTCCCCTGGAACGGTGTTGTGGGAGAAGCTTGGAACTACCAGAAATTGATCACGTTCACATTTTTTCCCCACCAGTTTTTATCTGGTTTCAGATTCCTGGAATTACCCTCAAATGTGCCCTAGAACACTGCTGTGAAAGGATCAATGAGAAGAACAGCCGGAAAGCAGAAAACCACCTCCAGCAGCAGCCACAATGATCCCATTTCTCTTCTTACCTGGTCCTGCCAGAGCTCCCAACAGCCATTCCCATTCCAAAACAAGAGCTATGGAAGACATTCCTGCTGTCCGTGAGGGTGAGGCGGCAGTTCTGGATGTTCTTCGCTGTGCAATCAGACAACAAACAGAGTGTAAATGATCCTGGTGGTCCCTTCCAAGCCAAACCAGCCCGTGATTCCATGCGTGGATCAGCACCTGTTCCAGCTCCATTCCAGAAACCTCCTCCCACTAACCCAGAACTTTGCTTTTTCTGCTCAACATCAGGGGTTTGCTGCCGAGTGCCCCGGGCAGGGGACGCCTCAGCCTTCCCTGGGACCGCAGCATTCCCTGGGCTGCCTCAGCATCCCCTGCGCTGCTGTTCCACGCTCATCCCGTGGTCCAGCGCCTGCGCGGGCTGCAGTGCCGGGCTCTCCCCACGAGGCGGCAGCACCGGGAGCGAGCAGCCCCGGCCGGTCCCGCTGTCTCGGGGCAGCTGCGCCTTTAACCCGCCCTGAGCCGGCGGGGCCGTGAACACAGCGGGCACAAACCCCACCGCTCCCCTTTATTTCACCCTCAGAGGCACAGGATCGCAGCATTTCCTGGGCTGCAAGGGACCCACAGGGAGCATCGAGTCCAAATCCTGGCCCTGCACCCCAAGAATCCCACCCTGTGCCCGAGAGCCTTGTTCAGACCCAAACTCTTCCCCCAAGATCCTGAAAACACAGCGGGGCTGGGAGAAGGATGACCACGGAGGATTTTTTTATACAGATCTCCTTGCACGATCGTTAAATAATATTATTAGACAGTCCATGAACGCATCCCTGTGCCGGGACAGCCACCCCTGTGCCGGAACACTCATCCCTGGGCCGGAATACCGATCCCCCGCGGCCCCCACCGTCCGCTCGGGGCTGTCCCCGTTCCCCGCTCACCTCCGAGCCCGGAGCACCCGCCCCGGTGCCCCCGGCCCGGCAGCGCTGCTCCCCGGGCTCCCCGCCATCGCCGCTCCTGGCGAAGAAGGGCGGAAGTCACCGGTACCGCACCGATGTGGCTATTCGACCTTCTCAAGATGGCGGCCGCGAAGGACCCCCCCCCCCCCCCCCCGCCCCGGTCCGTCTATTCGACTGCCTGAATGCTCCCGCCTGCCCCAGGCGCCGCTGACCCCACAGTCGGTGTCCGCGTAGCGGGAAACACCTCAGAAAATTGCGTGCAAGCGCTGGGCTGGCGTCGGCGTCGGCGTCGCGTTCAGGCAGCCGAATAGACGCAGCTTGGGGGGGGCCTTCCCTGCCGCCATATTGAGAAGGTCAGAAAACAGTGCACACGACCGCCATCTTTAGTGTGGCAGTGACGACACTTCCGCCCTTCGCCGCCATCTTGGGTGCTGGCAGAAGCCACTTCCGGTCGAGCCGCCATCTTTAGTGTGGTACACTTAGGGCCCCCGCCACCCCTCACAAGGGCTTCTGTCTAGTCGGCTGCCTGAATCCGGCCCGGACTCCGACGCCGGCCCCGCGCTTTCCGCGCGATTTTCCGCCGTGCTTCCCGGTGCGAGGACACGGCTGGCGGGGTCAGCCGCGCCGGAGGCGGCCGACGGCTCCGCGACCGGCGGCAGGCATCGGCAGGGACACCTCTCGCAGGGGGCCTAGTGCGTCCGCCATCTTGAGTGTGGCCGAAGTGTAAACCACCCTCTGCAAGGTCCTGGCAGATAATAAAATAATAAAATCAAATAAATACTGTCATATTCTAATAAAAACGTCACTTAACGCCGTCCCGAGAGCGCGGAACTGCGCCTTCCTTTCCGAGCCGCCTCCTTGAGAGCGACACGCGGGCGGCTCTATTCCGACCGTGCCCGCCCGGTGCCTCCCGCCCGGGTCGCGCTGCGACCGCGCCTCTGCTGCCCGGCAAAACCGGCCCCGCCGGGCCGCCCCCCGCGCTGTCATTCCCCGCGGTCACCGCCCCGCACGGCGCCCGCTCCTTTCCATAGCTGTGGCCCCGCTCGTGCACGGCCGTGTCCCTTGGCGCTGCGAACCGCCCTTCGCCCCTCCCCTCCGCTGACAGACCCGGCCCCGCTCGCTCCCGCTCCTTGCCACGCTCGGCAGCCACCGAGGCCGCCGCCCTCTCGGCTCAGCCGGCACCGGGCGGCAGCAGCGCCGGGGCGCCGTGTCGGGGGCGGCAGTGCCGCGCTCTCGCCACCAGGCGGCAGCAGCGCCGCCCAGCTCAGCCCGGGGGCAGGCACAGAGCACAGGGAAAAGCCGGCTCCGGGCGCTCTGCAGCTCCTGCAGCCCGAGCGTCTCGGCTCCTGCGGCCAGGCGCTTGCTGCTTTCCTTCCTACAGAAAAACGCCGGCTCCTTATTCTCAAAACTTGCTGATCTCTATTCCCAGCTTCTTATATTCCTGTATGCGACAGAGTAGACAGAGAGGGCTGGCTTATTTCAAAATGAATTTACATCTAAATCAGTAGCATTTGCCTATAGACGTAAAAGTGAAGAACTTAACACGTTTTGGTATTCTGCACACATCCCTCGCTGGGAGGAATGATAAAAAGTTAAAAACAAATGAAATTTTAAAAGTAGAAAGTTAGAAACAAAGTTACAACAGCAGAAATTTAGAAACAATCAAAGAGGTAAAATACAAGAAACAAACAAATTTCTAAAGGGAGAAAGGTTGAAAGTTAAAAACAAGGAACAAAAAAAAAGTAGAAACAAAGAAAATTAGAAAGGTAGAAATTTAGAAACAAAGTCACAAAGGCAGAAGGTGTTGAGCCTTTGACAGGGTACCCCTCCTTCTCGGACCAGGGTGAAAGAGCAGAGGAGGCTGCTGTTCTGCTGAGTTATTTCACAGTCTCACAGCTGTCTTGAAGGCAGAGTTCGAATGGGGTTACATGATAAAGCCAAGCAGCAGCAACAGGCAAAACCAGCTTCTTCTATATGCTCCATACACTCTATTTTTTTCTTACAGAAGTGTGGATTCTATTTGTTAATTGACCAATAAGATTAACACACGATTCTAGTTTTCTTTTTCTTAACCCATCCTGCTCTAACACTCGTAAGCCTCACACAAGTGTTACATCTGTATTACACAGATTTGCACATACAGTTTCTATCAGCTCTTATGGTTTATGTGAACACTCCATCTAAAACATGTGAACAGTGTAATTCTATCTAGATTTTGTCTAAAGTAAAGAATTCTGTGAAAAGGTAACACTGCTGCAGCAAGAGCTGTGTTTAAGATCTCTGCTACAGCTTTTTCAGGTTTAAGGCACTTAGCATCTATTTCTACTAAAAGTTAAAAATCTGTATTTCTATTTCACTTCGGTGTGGCTCCATGGATGTCAGCTTGTCCAAAGGTTTTAATTCAAACCTAGTGCTTTGGCTTCCCTCTGGGCCTGAGGCCAGAGGAGCCTTCACTCTAACAAGAAGGTTAGAAATAAAGTTAGAAAGGTAAAAGTCAGAAAGTAAAACACAAATTTAGAAAGGCACAAAGTTAGAAATGTAGAGTGTTCAAAACAAAGTTAGAAAGGTAAAAATGGGGAGAAAAACAAAGGTATAAAGTTTCAAAGTTCCAAACAAACAAAGGCAGAAAGGGACAAATCTAGAAAGTTAGAAACAAACAAAGAGAGAAAGTCAGAGATGTAGAAAGTTAGAAACTAACAAAAGTAAAAATGAACAAAGGTAAAAAGAGAGAAAACTTAGGTGGTACAAAGTCATAAAAGTAGAAACAAAAAAGGTAGAAAGGCAGAAGGTCAGAAGGGTAGAAATGAACAAATGCACAAAGGTAGAAATGCAGAAGGCTGGAAATGAAGAAAGATGGAAAGATAGAAAGTTTGAATGGTAAAAACAAACGTATCAAGTTAGAAATTGAGAAAGGTAGAAAGCAACAAAGGTAGAAAAATAGAAAGGTAGAAATGAACAAAGGTAGGAAGTTGGGGAGGCAGAAAGTGCAGAGGCTGGCAGCAGCCATTCCAGCCTTAACCAGAGCCCTGTGTGGAAGAGCAACTTGTTCCATTGATCTTCACTTTGCTAAGGGCCTTCTGCTCTCCTGGGAAAGATGCAGAGCAGGCAAATGGCTACAGGTAGAAGCACCAGGTGTGACTGTTCTTCCTTCACCTCCCAGAAAGCTGGGGGGTTTCATGTTTGAGTCAGTGGCCCAGAAGGGGCAGAGAGTCTGCCCTGACCAGTCTGTGGGCATGGATCTGTTTTGTCTTTCCCTGTGCCCATTCCCAAAACTCTTAAAACTTTCCCAAAATAGAAACACAAAGCCTGGGGCAGATCGTGCCTGAAGAAAGAGTGGTCTCTTGTTTTATTCCAAGCTGCTACAGAAACAAACAAAGGTAGAAAGGTAAAAATGAACAAAGGAGGGAAGGTGAGAAAGGTAGTTCGAAAATCAAAGTCAGAGAGAGAGAGAGAAAGAAAGTCAAAGTCAGAGAGAAAGAAAGAAAGTCCGAGAGAAAGAAAGAAAGTCCGAGAGAAAGAAAGAAAGTCCGAGAGAAAGAGAAAGAAAAATAGAGAGAAAAAGGAATAGAGAAACAGAAGAATAGGGTTTGAGAGAAAAAGAAATCGAGTGTAAAAGAGAATTAGTGTTGAAGAGAAAAAGAGAAACTGAGAAATAGAGTGACAGAGACATCCAGAAACAGTTAAACAGCAAGAAAAAGATAAAGAGTTAGAAAAAGTCAAGTGAGGAATAGACTGAAAAGTAAAGCAAAGCAGAGTAGCAAAGCAAGAAATACGGCAAAAAAATTACTAAACCACACCAAAGGAAGAAAGCAACCAAAAGGGAGGAGGGGGGTATCTTTATTAGGGTTTATTCAACTTGATTGAACGAGGGTTTTTTATTTACACTTCGGCAAAGCAAGTGGAAACAACAATGTACACAAGCACAAATACAATCCATATGCACACTGGTCAAAGTCCAATTGACATACAGAGCAATATGTGCAAGTGCAGCAGCAAACACCAACACAGAGCAACACAAGCCAACCCCCTATCAGTACAATGTAACAATTGTTCTATTTCTGGAAAATTCATTGCGTTTTATTGTTCCAGGAAACCCAAAACAACAGCAGCACAGGGAGAACAAAACATTCATCCACCACACACCTCCTTCAGCTGACACACAAACCCACCCTCGCTCTCGTCTCGAGAGCACCCCATGGGAACGCGGTTCCCGGGAGCCCCAAAATCATCCCGCCTGACAAATCTCCGGCACGGTCGGCACCCAAACCCTGGCGATGAATGGCACCTCACAGACCGGCCGGATCCCAGATAAAAAAACCCAGCTGGGAGGGAAAACATCCCCAGCCAGCGCAGCAGGTTGTTTTTACTCTGAGTTTAAAAAGTAGCTGAAAAGCCTGAAAGGCAAAACTCACAACAGAGAAGCACAAAACAAGACAAATTATCTTCCACCGCCCTCAGTAGCCTCAATTCAGGCAAGTCAACAGAAACTCAAGAGCGCCACAGGGCAAAGGTCCAGGTGTACCTTTAGATACACTCAAACATCCTGGAGTCCTGGATGTGGGAGCTTTGCCTGGGGGGTGCTCGGTGCGGGTTCGGACGGTCGGGACGGTGACGAGAGATCTCTGCAGTCAGATCTTGGAACACGCGGTTTATTGCAAAGGGCGTGGGTACAGGGGCACTGCTTAGAGCTGCAGCTGGCAGCTCTGAGCAGGCCCAAGAGAGCAAGAGAGTAAGCGGGTAAGTAAAGAGAGGGAGAGAGAGGAATGAAGGTGAAGAAGTAGTGAGAGAGAATGTGTGTAGAGTATAGTAAGAGTGTCTGAAGTCCTGGTTACAATACAATAAATCATCTTCTGTACTGAATATTCTAATTGTCACTAACCAATCTAATACAAGATACAAATCCTATAGCATTTACATACAGCCTATAAGAGTTCTTATATTACCATAGAGTGTTACATCTTAACTTCTAAAAACTACTCTTTGGACCCCTTCTGCTGAGCTAGTAGAGTCTGCTCTGACCCTTGGACCTGCCTGCAAGCAGAGGGTATTGTTCAATCAAGAGGGGATTACCTTCAGTCAGCCATACCATTGTTTTCCAGTTGTTCAGTAACTAAGACTTGGTATTTCAAAAGGTGGCTTTCATTTCGATGTCGCTTATAGTTTTCATATTCCCAAAATCTTTTGTCAGGCAATCATATTTATAAGGCTTTCCTGTTTCATCTTCCCCAACACCTGGATTTTCCTAGTGCCTCGGTACCCAACGTCAGGGGGGAAAATATCCCAGTTGAGGCTTCCCCAGCCCATCTCCAGGTGTCACCCCCAGCCCTCCCAGTGGCTCCCAGTTTTCAGGCACCCAGCCAGCAGCTCCTTGGTCCTGGGAGGCGTGTGGCACTTCCAAAAGTACACCATGCCTTGGAGCAAGCTGAGCAAACAATTCCAGACCTAAAACCTTCAATCCCTGCACGTCAAGGCAGACTCACAAATGCCCAAGAATTCGCACCTGCCATGGAAAAGTTAAAAGATCAACGTCTGCCTGAACTGCATTTGCAGAGTCCAATTGCACCCATTTTGCTCTGCCTCATGCTCGCAAATTGCCCGGAACGTGCTGTGTACAACAGCCTGGAAACCATGGAAAACTCCTGACACTGGTATCCCGATGCCTCTTGCAGACACCCAGCTCAGGGAAACCTTTGCAGCAAAGCAAATCCTAAAGGAGCTGTTTTCCCCGAGGAAGCCCAGCAGCGGCAGCGCTGCCCCAGAGCACAAAGCAGCAGCTCTGCTGGGGAAGAGCATCCTTCAGTTCCTCTGCTGCTCACTTGACCAGAGAGCTGTTCCTAGGCCACATTCACTGCCCCACCCTGGATGAAATACCTGCACCCCCCCTTCCAAGTGCTCACTGCTCCCTGCTGTTCACGTGACCTTTTCTACATCAAACTACCAGGAACAGTGCCCAGACAAATGGAGACCTTTCAAAAAAAAAAAAAAGATAAAAAACCTGGGTTTGCATAAAGCACTGAATCTAAAAACTTTTATGTTTCCAGTATTCCAACCATGTCCAGATGGTGAGCAGGTGCTAAAAATAACAACAGAAAAGCACAAGAAGAGACAAATCTTCCTTCTCGACCTTCAATATCCTCAATTCAGGAAAATCACCAAACTCAACAGCTCTATATAGAAGGGGAAAAAACCCCACGTGTACTTTGAGCTGGTGAGAAGAACAGGAACCTGCAGCAATTAAGGCTGCACAGTCCACAGCAGCGAGAGCTCAGCACACATCCAGAGAGGCAATTCCAGCACCTAAATTAAAAAAGAAGAAAAAGTTGATTACTTTTTTTTAAAGTTACTCTAAGTTCGTAAAACCAAACCAACCTTCGCTCTTGATTTTGGCTCACTGATGCACACACACACACAAGAAGCCAACGGTCACACAGGCCCTGCTTGCAGAATTCCTGATCCAAACCCTCGCCTTTTCTGCCCAGCACTGAGGGAAATCTGACAGAGGATTCATAAAGAGCCCTCGCTGAGAGCAGTCATCGCCCCAGGCCTTCAGGCTTGGCAAGATCCTGAAGTGAACGGACCCAAATTCAATTCCTAAATCTGAATCTCTGACAAGTCCTGTTAGAAAGACAGCGGACAGTCCATCAGAACACAGAATTAAAAGGCTGCACAAGGAATAACAGAAGCTTTTCCAGGAATAGCACAAGTTCCTTCTCTCCCTCACCGGTCCGGGGCCGTGAGACCGAACCTTGGGCCCCAGGAGACAGGAGAGCTGTTATCAACACTCGAACCTCCCAAGCGTTGTTATTGCTCAGAGAGCTGCGCCGGCACTGAGCTACTCCCATGCGCCTGCAGGGCTCTGGGGAGGGGCAAGACGACCTCCCACTCCTGCCTGGAGAAATTTCAACACCCTAAAAAGTCATTTCCCTTCTCTCTCTCTGAGCCACGGCCAAAGCAGCTGTGTAGAACGAGCCGGGGGATTTATGGGAGGGCTGATTCTCTCAGGAAAGACCCCAGACCCTGAGGAAACAAAACCACCCCAAATTTCCAGCTGAAAACACGCTGCCTCCTGAACGGGAGCGCACAAAACTCTCTAGAGCCAGACAGGAGGTGACAGACCGGAAAAAGCCAAAAGATGTGCTCTGCTTGCATGCACTCTCTGACTGGTAATTCCACAGGAAATTCCCCACGGATCGTAAGCAGTTGCCTACAACTTGTCCTCTGCAATCATGACTGCCTTGGCTTTCTGTGGAAGTGTTTCAAACATCCAGGGAGGGAGGGTTCAGGGCCTCGGCTGGCTCGTTTATGGCTCTTCCTGACAGGCCCAGGCCAAACCCAAGCACCCCCCTCACTGCTCCAGCCCCAGTTTCAGGGAAATATTGATACGGCTTAGAAATACTCTCCTTCCCTGCAACTCAGTCCCTCCCTGCACATCCCCGGAGAGGATTTACTCCGTCCTTTGTTCCCGACAGCACCTCTCCAGCGCAAGTCCCGCTTCACACAGACACTGACTAAGCAGACCTAAGGCAATGGTTCCAGCAGCAGCTGCAATCCCGAGCTCCCTGTCTCCTGCACAGCTCATCCAAGCACTCCCAGCAATCTCACCTCGGCCCAGACACCCTCTGTCCTCAGAGGGAAACGCAACCCGATGGCACGCAGCTCTGGCACCACATTCCCTCTTCCCTTCTCCCTTTTTCCAGCACACCAGGCTGCTGGCAATGGCATTCCCATGGCAGTTCATCCCAGCACAGAGAAGAGGAGCCTGTGACTTACCCACACCATGGGCAGGACAAGGGGGGCCCTAGCTGGCAGGGACGGGTTCTTCTAGCACAGAGGTTTCTGAGCCCAGAAAGGAGCCTTGCTTTGGCTTCCCTGACTTATTCAGCAGCCCTCTGGAAACACGTGGCAGGGAGGGAAGCTGCTTTTCCTGACACCATTCAGCTGCCAAAACCAGTAACCCCTCCACAGTGCTCCTGCAGCCTTGCCTGGCCCTGGGGCCATAGAGCAGGAGCCTTGTGGGCATGAACCTGCCCCTGATTCATCCCCTGAGCAAAACCCGCTAGTGAAAGGTGGTGAGAGCAACCAGGGCAGGGGTGGTAAGCAAATCTGGGACCACTTAGGAGAGGCCTGTGCCACCAGAAATGTAGAATGGTGTCTTTCAGTTGAAGGGGACATACAGTGTTCATCTAACCCAGTTGCCTCACCAAACACGCTATCTGACATACAAAATAATAAGCAGAAACCTTATTTCTGATATTTCCTCACTTCTAAGTCGCAGAACTTGCAACTAAACCTACTCCATCTGAAAATTTGCGAATGTCATTTATTAGATTATTTGTAATCTTCCTCGCTGCTGAAGGGTTAACATGGTGTCCTTACATCCTGATGCTTATCAATAATTAAGGACACAGCAGAATTCTTCACTAAAATCTACTGTAGTCTTTTCCAGAACTGATTTCTAATCCTTTCCAAGACAGCTGCACAATTTAATATTAAAAAAAAAAGTGCTGAACCATATTTCACAACTTGCCAGCTGCCTGCCAGGGCAGACGGGTGCATGGCTCTGGCAGGGAGGGCACAGCCTCAGCACCAGCCTGCTTGGAGAACCTAGCTCTGCTCAGTGCCTCAAGCAGCAGTGCCTCAGGAAGGACCCTTTCCCAGCCCATCCAAAAGGACATAGGCACTTACTGGTCTGGCCACAGGGAGGGGGTGAGTGCTGCAACGGGGAGGCTCCTGCACAAGTTTGGAGTGGGCAAAGAAGGCACAACTGAGAAGGAATGGCCACCTCAGCCCCTCTCCTTCATTACAGCTCTGCACCTTCCCCTACCTGTAGGTCATAGGGGGAGGTGACAATGGGCACTGAGGGAATTAGTTGGCTGAGCAAGCTGGCGGGCAGAAGGTCCAAGAAGCTGACTCGTAAAAAAAAAAAAAACCCAAAACCTAGAACGGTTCATCGTGATTAACCACATATCAGAAATGCCTTCCTCTCTAATGGTAAAGCCACTGACACACTTCTTCTTCTCTTGCTTTGTCATTTATCTCGTAAATCAACCCATCTGCTTTCAAACCAAACGTGCCAAGTAAATATGAAGATTATTAGGAAGCCTTTTTATTTCCCTAGAGCGAATTAAACAGCTGGAGGCTACATTTTTTTTAATATTGCCAAGCTGTTACCAGGCGTAACAAAAGGCAGTTGGCTGCACACACAGCCCCGCAATGTTTCACTGGGCTGATGCAGCAAAATCAAGGAACTTGTGCCTTGCACCCAGCTGCAAATGCCAGAGACGCACCGCTGATTTTATGGCAACTGTCACACCAGGAGAGCTGATCCTCCCAGACAGTGGAAGTACACAATTAGGTCACATTAAACATCGAGAAAATGCCACAGCAGTTCCACATGCCAACTACAAGGGAGTGACACTGGAAAACAGTTCCTAGCTGGCAAGAGCCATCCCAGCATCAGTGCATAATAAACTGCTAAAAGTTGACAGATGAAGTCTGAGGGTGCAGAAGCGTGAGCAATCACCCAAACAGAGGGATTCGTAACATTTTCCCACAAGGCAGAGAAGTAAGACAGGCAAGCACCAAAGCCTGGTTTATTCCCCCTGGGAAGCCACCGCTACCTCCTATTCACAGAAACAGAGGGGCTGGGTACAGCATTCCTTCAGGAGGGTTTCCTTTAGGGCCAGAATAACAAGATGAAGCAGTGGTGCTCACAGCAGAAGCTTCAGACTTGTGTAGGCTTTTTTTTCCATGTACAACACCAAGCTCCTAGCCTTACCACAGGAGCAAAAGTGTTTGCAGTGTCCTGACCATTGCACCCACACACTACAAAGTACATCCTTGGCCAGAGGTGGACTAGCGAGAAAAGCACAGCCCACTCTGCTTACAGAAAGCCTTTTGCATCCTGTCAGCACCACCTACGTTCAGCTTAGTCCAGTCTTGCACACCTGAAATCAAAGGTAGTTATGAAAGGCAGCTGTTGTCACAGATAACAGACATTCTGTTGCACAATATTTGGTGCTCGCCACAAATTGCACCGAAACAACTTCTATGCCATTGCCACAACAGTGGTAATTCTTTAAACATGAATAAAAGGGCTCTGTACAGGAGGGCAATGCTGCATGGGGAGAGAACACACCACACCATGTAAACTTCAACACTGTGAGAAGTGTCAGTCTATGTCTTTTTACTCCCATATACTCCCATGTATCTTGAAACTACTTGTGGAGTCTACTGATTACAAAAGCATGCTTAATTTTGCCTGTGATCAAAGACACGGCCATGATGCAGCAGCAAGCAGTGCACCTCAGGGAAACGTCACACAGTTTTTGGGATGGTAAGTGGGCAGCACAGCTTTCTCAGCACATGAATTAACACCTCAATTCTTTAAAAGTTTCCATTTTACCAGTTTCTTCACCAGCACTAGTTGGCGTGATCAGCAGTCCTGTTGCAGTATCTCCTCTGCATGCATCCTCACAGAGCATCCCCACGGTTCGCTCCCAAACACAAGAGCAAGGCTATTCTTTACACTTTTAGGTCAGCCCTTTAGCACAGGCCAAGAGCAGCAGCTCATCCCAAAAGCAGCTGTCAGAAAGGCACAGGCAGATACGCATGCAGGAAGTAACCTCCTGAGGTACTGCTGCTGCACTGCCCATGACCAGGTCTGAGAGCAAAGCCACGCACCAGCACATGCTAAGAACCAAGCTGAGGGCTTAGAGGAAACAACCAACCTCCAGGATATTTTGAATTGTGAAACTTAATTTAAGCTACAGCCCAGAACAAAGACTTAGAAGCTAGGACACCCTCATAAACCAGATTTAGTCTGCTCTGTCATGGCACAAGATTACAATGTCACACTTTCACAGAATGGTTAAAGACTGGAAAGGGACCGCTGGAGGTCACCTAGTTCCCAGACATGCAAGGGTCCCCCAAAGCAGCTTATTGAGGATTGTGTCCAGATACCTTCTGAATACCTCCAAAGAGGGAGACTCCACAACTTGTCTAGGCAATCTGTTCCAGTGCTTGGGCATCCACACAGTAAAGTTCTTGCTCGTGTACATCAGTTTCTGCCCGCTGCCTTTTGTACTATCGCTGGGCAAAACCCAACCAGAGCCTGGCTCCATCCTCTTGGCACTCTCCCTTCAGATACTGATAGACTTTGATGAGGTTCCCTCTCTGTCGTCTCTTCTCGAGGCTGACCAGGGCCAGCACCCTCTGCCTTTCCTCACACATGAGATTCTCCTTAATCATCTTTGTCACTCTAAGCTGGACCCTCTCCAGAGGCTCCATGTCTCTCCTGTCCTGAGGAGCCCAGAACTGCACACAGCACTCCAGATGCGGCCTCAGCAGGGCCGAGCGAAGGCGCGGGGTCCGTCCCTCCCGGGGAGGCTCCGGCGGCCTGTGTGAGGGCCGGGCAGGAGCGGGGCGCGCCGGCCGCTCCCTCTCGCGGCCGCGGGGCCGCGCTGGGCTCGCAGCGCTGCGGCTGCCGGGCCCTCGCTCCCGGCAGGGCCCGGCCTAGGCCCCACCGCCCGTGAGGGAGCACCGGCCGCCGGACCCGCCTCCCGGGACACAGCCCCGCTCCCGCCCGACCCCGGCCCCGCTTACAGCACCTCGAGCCCTAAGTGACAGCTGGGCTTCGCAGGACCGAGCGCCATGGAAAAAGGGAATCCAGCCGAAATACGCACGCCTCACACTCCCAAGCTGTAGGGTGGGCTCTGATGAGAGCAAGAGCTCATCAAGACAGGCCCAGCCTAACCTGGGGGAGACCTGGGACAGAGGAGCTTGAATGTCCCATACCTGGGAAAGCAACAAAAAGCCTTAACCCAAAATTATTTAAGTAGTTCATATCCAGCATAAGTTTTCCTCCCTAATTCCCCATGCCCTCCCCACAACCCCAGCCAGCCTGGGTTTTGTAGAGTAATTTTAGGGCTCCGTGTTTCTGACCAGATCTCATCTACCGTGACATGTGACAGAGCCCAGTGAGTGGAAGGCTCCAGCCCACAGATCCCCAAGAAAATCTAAGATTTCCTTGCTGCTCATGCAGTTTTCTCAGACTGTTTGTCAAAAGTTATTGGTGGCTATTTTTTAAATGAAAGGAGTAGAGGGAACATAGCTTTGAGGCATATTGGGCTAGCATATTGTTCAGACTCTGTACAGGGACAATAAAGCTTTTAGGATCTTTTGATTGACATATATAATGAAGGTAGCTGTCAAACCTTTGTGCAGCAATTTTATTTCGTATTGACAAGCTATTTCACTGGCCAGGGTTTTGCATAAAAGGAATCATTCACATTGTTATGGTGCTGCTATTTACAGAGCCTAGAGGACAGTGGCATCACTACAATATAAAGATTAATATTCAAATTTCTTTTGAAATACATAACTCTGTATGCAACCTATCCTACGTGCACATCTTCATACAGGGAGAAAGGCATTGTTCTGCAGAGAGAAGGGGGCCTGGAGCTGCTGGGGGTTGTTGTTCATTCACTGAATCATCATGTAGCCTTTGAAAAGCCACTTAGTCACTCTGCAGTTGAATGTTTCTCTCTGGGGAGCAGAGAACAAAGCCTCAACACAAACTGCCATCACTGTTACCAGTCAGTGGCAGAGCTCACAGAGCCAGCATGGGGTCAAGGGGCTGCTCTGAGCAGCCCTTGTGTGCACAAAGCCCAGGACAGCTGTGCTCCTCCCAAAGAAGCTTCTTTCTCCTGCCAAAGCAGTGGCAGGGTCAGCTTGGGCTACCTAAGACAGCAGTTGCTGCTTGCCCACTACCTTTCTTTGATTATGAACAATAACTTGCCAAGAAATCACTAGCCTCAGAGAAAACAGGCAGAAAGCAAACGAGAGGGCAAAGCAAAACATAAAGGAGAGGGGGGAAAAAAAAAATACACATAAGCAAGGATGACTCTCGCACTATTTGCTATGCAGTCGAGCCCACAAGTGGGTTGTGTATCTGAAGGTGGAAATACAAAGACGTGTCCTGTTCCCTGGGGAAAGGTAAGCAACTTCTCAAATGATCTTTAGAGGCTATTATCAGTCTCGCACTAGCACTGACATACCCTGTGCCCAAAGCCACAGCATGCACACACTGTATCCATAAAAAGAGATATTCATAGCTCTGCAGCTCATAGAAGTGCTGTGCCCGTGCTCTGGTACCAGTATCATTTAAAACAAAACAAAACAAAAAAAAGTTTGAGTTGCAAGTGAGGGCATGGAAGAACTTGCACGGCAAGAATTTGGAAAGAGCATGGTAATCCAGCTTGGTCAATGGGCACACAATTTTTTAAGAGTGTACCAGGTTTGTTTGTTCAGTCATTCCTATATTCATTTTCAAGTCCAGAGACAGCAGCTTCATGTCTAGCCCCAAAATAACAGCACTGTCTGAGACAAAACCAGCTTGGTCAGGGGTACCAGAGCTTTTCCCAGCCCGTTTATGTAATAAAGCATTATATACAACTGTTGGAAAACATACCAGTTTAAAAATCTTTTATCTATGACTTTAGCCGGGTTTGCTCATCTTTGCCCCAGGGGAAGGGAACTGAAGCTTCTTTCCAGGGCATTGTTTCTCTAGGTGAGGCCTGATGGGCTTAGCATTTCAACAGACTGGGAGTAGCCCCAACAAGATAAAGCCATCGATGGAACATCAACAGAACCAACAGAACGTCAGTGGCCATCTAGGAACATCTACCCCAGACTCTGCCTCCGGCAAAGACTGATAAGAAATTCAAGCAATGAAGATCTAATTAACATCAGAAGCGAAGAAATCCGGATCTAATAGGAGAGCAGATACTAGGAACTACACAACTTGAGACCAATGAACACTGACCCAATTCGTTTCTATGAGTTTTGACTGCAAAAAAGATCTGAAAATTCTAGTAAAGATCATGTGTCATGGAATGATTCTCTGCACACCCGGGCTATGTGCGGATGAGATGATTTCTGTGGTACATCCTGGCCAGAGAAGAAAGTAGTGCCTTGACTCTCTAACATTAAAAATGTTGTTGGAGGGCTTTTTGTTTTTCCTGCAGTTTCAGTGACACAACCAGGAAGCAGAACAGGAGCTATATGTCCCTGTTACTTGGGTCCTAAAATACAGAGAAAGAAGACAGGGCAGAGAGCAAAGAAGAAAAACAGAGCTTTGTCCTCATTCACATGATAGCCCTGTAAGGCTTTAACCCAAAAGATGTAACTGTATAGTGAAACATCTATGGGGGACTCTCTTGCCTGGCACAGAGGGGTTCTGCAGATAGACTTCCAGGGTGGGGAAAGAGTACCAAGTCGGCAACACAAATTACTTCAGGCCAAACTCCAATACATAACTAGAGAGTCCATAGATACATCCAGCCTTAAGCCCAGGAGCAATACAGGTGGAGAGAACGGAGCCTGGGTGATTAAAACTACCTATTTAAGCAGTTCAAGGTAGCTGGAAGCAGCACTGGTGCCTCTGGGTTTCTCTGTTCATTATTTAAGGTGAACATAAAAACACAGAGTGCAGGAGCCCAAGGATGTTCCTCACTGGCTTCAAGCTGGCAGTTTGCTAAAAGCAGCGCTCCTTGGTTTCCTTGGTTTGCCGACCAGCAGTGCCACCTCCCCTCCCTGCTGCCACGGTGCTCAGCCTTCCCCAGGGTTAACAAAAGGGCACGTTACTCTGCTTCGCCAGATTTCAGCTCTGAGAATTTCATTCTGAACAGTTCAGCATCTGCTTTAGCCAAAACAGTTCCGCTATTTCCAGGAATATTATTAAAGGAAAAATATACTGCTTGGCACACGCTACCTAAATTCAGGCAACCTTTTATATGAGGATCTCTAGCTTCGGAAGGGAAATTTTGAAATCTGGCAGAGAGGTGACCTTTGTGGTAGAAATGTGTCTATCCCTATCAAAACCTACCTACCTTTGGCCAGATTACAGAGCAGGGAAATACTGCAGTTAAGGGCACGGTAACGAGTTCTGAGAACTGCAGTTACTTGCTGTTTCTGCTGTGGGCAAGAGGTCCCTGATCTCCTGCAGAGCTGCAGCTTGTGCTCACCCACTGCCTTGGCCAGTTATGGCTGCACAGGTCCTCCATGGCTGGATGACGAAATTACAGAGCCAAGGGTGAGCGGAGAGACCAGCATTCCATCTGACATCTACATACATTCCCGTAACTTTCGGATACGGGACAGCCCCATCTGCCACACAGCCCAGGGTCAACGTCAGCATCACGAGTGCTGCGCAGGCACGAGGGCACTGCAGGAAACAAACTGCGACCAAAAAACCCAGGGCCATTACAATACATCGATGCACAGCTGGAAGAATTAATGTCAAGCAGACAATGGCATTGCAGACGTCCCCTAATAACGAAGGCTTGAATCTGCTGTCTCAGTAAAACTCTCTAAACGAGGTTTGTGTGCAGCTTATGGGGAGTTTATGAAAGAAATATAAATATAGGCCATCATTCTGCAAAGCTTCACAAACCCAAACCCTTGCATTCAGGTGCCATCTCTCGGACTTTGCTGCAAAATCAAGGCCATTCACGTTAAAAGCACAGACAAGAACATCTGCTCAAACTGATGTGTTTTAACTGTATTAGTTAATTATCCAGACAACTCTTCTTATGTCATGGAAATGCAGTTTGAACACTGGCAGATAAATGCTCTTGCATTAAAAAGGGAGAAATCAGTATTTGCTGTTGGATGTAAGCAGCCATTAGAAGAAACAGTCCCACCTTTCACCCAAGCATACCTTCTCCCCATCTTCAGCACATTATGCAGTCCTTCTGTGTATCCGTGTGTGGGATCTCAGGACTCATATCCATATACCGAGAACTGGCATGTCATCATCATCCTGGAGAATGATTTCAGTTCATTAAGTGCTGCTAGGAAAAAGATATAATTCCTCTCACCAAAAGCCTCAACAGGCTACAAAGGAAGAGTACAAGGAAAAGTTAACTTCTTTCTTCATTATATGTATGCCCTTTCCTCATGCATAAAGCAGGAGCAACACAGAACTTCTATACATACAAAGAAGTTCTATAGATAGATAGATTATATACTTCAGTACATATATGTACGTAGATAGATATAGATCTATGTATTATTATGTACATACTTCAGGTCTGGTTAAAGCACAGTGGCGAGCAGAGGGGGTCTGTGGTGCTTTCATTCCGTGAGAGAAGAAAACCGTACCTCCTGCAGAAGGCAAACTGTCCGTGCAGACTGCGGAAGGCACTCAACAAACAATTTTGGTTTGTCACTCAAGTGCTTGGTTAATGATTCACCCTGAACAACCAGGCAAGGAAGAAGCGAGCTTGTTCTCCTTCAGTGCAGTGGCTGCATTAAGAAGAAAGAGCTCAATGTGGAGCCAGTGCAAGAGAGAAACTTCCCACCTGCACTGCTGCAGGAAACTCTTCCCAGGAGTATGAACTGGGATTATGTATCACAACAGCAGGTATGGCTGGAACTATGGAACCAACCCAGCCACACACGGACCTTGTGATATATTTTTCATTAGCAGAACCCAGATCCTTTACGCAGTAGTTGCTTCCCAAATGTGGAAACTGCAAGATAAAAAGCACATTTGGGTGACTTCTTGATGGGTGACTGCAGAGCCACAGGCTCATCTCAGATCTCCCACAGACCCAGCCTTGGAGTGCCTGCAAATTCCTTTTTTCCTCTTATGCTTCTGAATGGTTAAGGCAGCGTGGCGAGCCATTTTACAGGGGATTGTAAATGAAATACAGAAATGTATGTAAATGAATACAGAAAATGACACGCTTGATGTTTACATGTTTTTGCCCATGAGACAACTTTGATATGCCTTGTGAAACACATGCTTTCACAGAAATCTGAGGAGGAAAACGACATCACCAAGAACAGTAAAATCTTGTTCTGTTTGGAACAGACAATTTTAACAAGACTGTTTTAACGGGAATAGCATTTGGTAGGTATTTTTAAATGTTGGCAGCAGTTTTTGCTAGACAAAATTTTATGATATCATTCCTTGGATAGATTGCTAATCTGCAAAAACCCATCATTTGAGACCCATTCTAACATTACAGAAGTCCCTTGATTTCCATGTACACAAGGTCAGGCCATTTATGAGCGTAAAGTGTCCCCAGTACTTAATTTTTCCAGGTGACACCCGGTGCCACTTGGCTGTTTGAAAGACAATTTGAGCCAGTACACTTCCACATAGGACTGCACAGAATGGCCATGTTCTTCTTCCCTTCTAAGAGTTGCATAAGCAGATATAAATGTTTCTGTGTTCAATAACTAAAATTAAGATTCCCTTTGCTTGTAGCCTCCTTCGAGAATGTCACTATTCTGTTTGAGAAACCACATCCTGCTCTGCATCCTATGTGGATTCATTCTGTCAATCCAGGGAGATCAAGTTCAGCAGCCTCCCCAGGACTGCTGATAATCTCCTGAAAGTCCACAGTAAACATTTCTTTACACACTGGATCAGATCTGATGAACTATACAACTTCACACCAGCCAGGAAAGTGTGTGGGACTGACTTTTTAACCAATGCAGGTGTGGGGGTACACTTACAGGCCAACTATAATTTTCCCTAGAGAATGCTGAGCATATATTTTTTCCACTCAGAGCTATTGTTCCATGTTTTCCCAGGACTTCAGAGTATGTCCAGCAGTGACTGGAACCCCCATGCAGTAAACCCACTCAGGCTTACCAGGAAGCTTCTGTGGGAGCCTCAAGTTTCGGTGCAGCTCAGAAGCTGCACGCGCCTAAAGCATCTCCACGGGAACACGAAGCTTCCCTCGTGCATTTCATTTCTTTATCCGAAATATTCTTCCCACTCAGCCACAACCCAGAAAGGAAAAAAAAGGAAAACAAGGAAGATCAATTAATTTTGACATAAGGAGTCTTGACTATCCCAACACACTGCAAGGTGAAAAAACATCCCTGCCCCTCTAACAAATCCCCCTGATACTGTCTCCATCAAGTATCAATTATTTAAACGCTGTATTAAGGAGAGTAAAGACACAATGCTTGGAATTCTCAACAACGGCTCAGCTTGGCTACTCCAAGCACTTTCCCACCTGGGGAGCTGAGCAGTTCCAGATTTAAACACCACATTTAATACAAATCTGACAGCAATTTGATTTGATTTGGCTGCCAGCATCGGAGCTGCTTCCACACAGACACACGAGGCTGCTCCGAGCTGCCATTTCATCGGCGCCTGGGGACAGGAACAGCACCCGCACCGGCCACCTGGCTCAGCCCGGGCTCCATCCAGCACCCACCGAGAGCCGCTGCGAGCTGAAATCCTCCCGGCCCCTCCTGCCGGGGAAAGCCTGCCTCCGGCTCCGGCTGCCCCCAGCTCTCACCTCCCGGCAAACAGCAGCTCCATCCTTGGTGGCTGCTCCCGGCTGCGGGCAGCCGCCGCCCTTCGGGCAAGCCGATGGCTCGGGCAGCTCCGGTGCCCGCTCTTCCTCGATGCTTTTGCGTTTTCCTGCAGCTCCCCGGGCCGGAGGGAGCGGGGGGCGGCGGGGGCGCGGCGAGGCGGCGGCGGCGGCGCGGGGGGGGGGGGGGGGGGGGGGGGGAACGAGAGCCCGGCACGGCACCGCGGGGCGCGGGGACCTCTCGTGGGAGAGGCGCGGCGCGCGCGGCACGGAGGTGTCCCCGCCGATGCCTGCTGGCCGGCGCCCACGCGCCTCCCACCCGCCCCCGACGCCGCTGACCCCACAGCCCGCAGCAGCCCCAGGTGTGAGTGGCCAGGATGAGGAGGGGGCGGCTCCTGCCAGAGGCCGTTCTCCGAGGGTTCCCCGGGCACACCTGTGCAGGGAGCTGCTGGTCCAGAGGGGCAATGGGGGCATCCCGAGTGTCCCTCCAGGGACAATGGTCAGAGCATCCGGCAGGAGCTGGGGAGCAGCCGGAGGCACCTGGGCACAGAGCACTGCTCCCAGAAAATGCCCAGGGAAAACCCCTCGTGCCAAGGGGCAGCACCTGAGCAGGCAGGGCAGCATGTGGGGTCCCAGGGAAACATTCCACTTTCCCCTTTCATCTTGGCAGCCCTTCCCCAGTGCCCCCCCCCAAAAAGGGGGGTTATGAGGAGAAAAGGGATTTAAACGGAGGGAAAAAAACTTCCTTTTCCATAATTGTCTGTGTTTAAATTGAGGGGGAATCCCCTTCCTCTGCAATTTTAAGGGCATCAGTTGAAGAAAACCCTGCCTTTTCCATGCTCTTAGGGGTATCACTTGACAGGGAATCCCCATTTTCCATTATTCTCCAGTTTAAATAGAAGGGGAAAACCTTGACAATGCTATTTTATTGATTGGAATTGAGCATAACTCCCCCATTTTCATCATCCCAAGGTTTAAATTGAGGGGAAAGCCCGGTTATCCCTCCTTTATAAGGGTTTGAATTGAGGGAGAAATCCCCCTTTTTCCATCGCTGGAGAGACCTGAAGCAAGGAAAACCCCTCTTTTTCCAGTATTTTAGGGGATTCAGAGGAGAGAACCCATTTATTGCTATGGCATCTATTTAAGTAGAGACAAACACTCCCTAGTCTCTCATTTTAAGGGGTCCAATTGAAGGAAGCTCCCCCTTTTTCAGCATTTTAAGAATTTAAATCTGTACTTCAGGGCACTTCTAGCTGTGTACTGGCACCTAATCTCTCACAAGGGAGCAAGCCCAGCACTCACAAAACCTTCCTGCTGCCAGAGAGCCCATTATTTTTTCAGTTTTATTTATAATGAATACATCCCTAATTAGAGACCCCAACAGGAGTTACACCATGTATATTATTACTATTCTTCTCCACCCTCCATAGTCCTGTGACTCAATAGCCACCAATGAACAATTACAGAACTTAACAAGGAATCATGCAACTCATGTGTCTACGCTGCCAAAACAAGAAGCTTTTTTACCCTTTCAGTGGATGCAGCTGTAGTAAAACAGAAGGCATCTACAGAGCCCTTTACTCACCTGGAATTTAAGGCAGAGCAGCCAAACAGCTGCAGCTCCTCCCAGTGCTTTTATCCCTTCTGGTAAAATTGCCTCCTCCCTTTTCCCGGGCATTGTGGGAACGAGAGGCGGGCCCGGCCAGGGGTATATTAACCCCAGCCCTGGGTAAAAAGAGGCCCATTCTTTCTGTGGGGTTAGTGGGGTTGAGGGTGTCTTTTTATTTCCATGAAGGGGGGGGTCATTCAGGTTTTCTCAGCTTTCTTTCAACAGGTGCTTTTGGCATCTAAAGCAATAGAGGCTTTGAAGACACTGTGAAGAAGATAGCATTGAGTGCATAGTTCATGATTTTTGGATCGAGTGTTCAAGGTTGTTAAGGTGCTTGGTGCTTTTTGTATTTTTTTTTTCTTTGCCTTGTTTTTCTTAGAAGCACTGCAATTTCCTGAAATTCCAGATTGTGTCAGTATTACACTCCAAATTTTTCAGCAGGTTCATTGTGCTGCAAGAGGGAGCTACCCTGGGTCAGAGATGACATCGGAGATGGAGGCTTCTGATAGGTAAGTTAAAGACTGCAAGTATGAGTGGGAGCGGGAGCAGGGTCCCAGTTAGTAGCTGACTTGTTAGGATTTGGCTTGTATGCCACTACACCGGTGCATTGATTTTGGTTTTCTTTGTCATAGCTGACTAAGAGGCCAACCTGGTGATCCCAGTGCCTTTGGAGATGGCTGAGGTGGACTCCTTTGCATCCAGTGTGGATTCTCATCACTGGTCATCTGAAAGCTAAGTTGGGGGCTGGGGCCCGGAGAAGGGATGATAGCAGGATAGTGGGTTGGAAATTCCTGGGAGAGATTTAAAAAGTAGTGTAGGGGAAAGGGATGCTCTCCAAGGGGCTTCTTAGGTAAGCTAAAGGGAGTAGCCCTACTTTTGACTGCAACTGTAGGGTGTGCAGTGCAGAGCAGTTCCAGTGTGTGTTGTCTTGTCCGGTGTGTGTTCTGTGTCTTTGGCTTCCCTTGGATCAGATCTCTCTGCCTTTTACCCTTAAGGGGCTCATCATAAGCATTGGCCATCATCTCTAGCTTCTTGAACTTTTGTACTTCTCGGTAGGATGCCAATATCACTTGTTCTTTTACCAGTGGGCTTGGCCACATCTTGGAATCACATCTTGAAAGCATTGAGTTAGATCTCTTTGGAGGCCTTGTTCCTGGCTGTACTGCCATCCATCCTTTCCAGCCATGAGCTGTAATGTCCTGGGGCTTGTAAGATTGTCAGGATATGGGAGCATTCTAAATGTGGCCTTGTCTCTCACAGCCATCTTGATCATTGTGACTGACAGTTCTTAGAACAGGTCACTGTTCCAGTCTTTTCTTCTGCTTCTTAGAGCCTCTTTCATCCACCATTGCCATACCATCAGTTATCTTTTTTGGCGTCGTCCCTGTCCTTGCTATCGTTCTTCTTGCCGAGAGCTTTTTTTATCATCCTCATGTCACACTGCTTGTAGTATAATGTGTTGTTTGAGTTTGTGTCTAGCCTGGAATTGCTCTGCTCTGTAGAGTAGTCCTGGGGGGGGGGGGTTAGGTGGAGAAGAAAGGAGACTTTATAGGGAGCCTTTTGCTTTGCTCAGCCACCTGAGCCACGCCTCGGATGGAGTGACTGTGGCCAGTCTGTGTGGTGTTCAGTGGAGATGTGGGAGTGGTGCAGTGGTGTCTTGCAGTTTCATAGTAGTTTGTCCTAAGGCCGACTACTGTGGGATCCTAGGCAGTTTGCTTTGAGGAATGAGAACTTGGGAAAGGCTAAGCTTTCCCTGTCTGTCTGGGTAACTTTTGACAAATAATTCTTTTGCAGAGGGAGAGCATGTAAACCTGATATGAATGGAGGAGACCAGAGGAGCACAGCAGCGAGGTGGGTCAGTGCCTGAAGTCCAAGCTATGGCCTGACTTTGGGCTCTATGTTTACCTCACTGTTGGGATTTTCATTTTGAAGATGCGAAGCACTTGGCACAGCAGGGTATTGGCACTGGGGGGACCATGAGCTGGATGAGTATTGATTCCAGCACAGAACTGGATGCTACTGGAGTTGTTGTATTAGTGATGAAACTATAAGTAGCCTTTGATTTTTTTTTTTTGTGTTTTACAGGTGGTCTGCAGCATTCAAATTGCTACTCCAACATGACAGACACCCTTGCAGAAAGAGGTCACAGTCAAGCACTTTCAGGTGGAACCTATCTCGGCAATGCAACCCTTTTGGACACTACATGGGCATGTGCCTTTCCATTTTGTTTTGCCCCTTCTCCCCTGGGAAGGTTGGTCATCATTCAGCTTTTCAGGGGTGGTGTTTCATTTTGGTTATGTTGCAGGGCTGTTCTTTGTCTTTGTTTTTAGGAAGTAAACCTGGATATCAGCAGTCAAGGTCAAGTGAGTGAGGTAAGCAGTGACCAGTGGACGCAACCAGTTATTGCTTGGGTGCCAAATTCTGGGGCAGCTCAAAGCATGCATTGTCTGAGCATCCATTTGTGTGTTTTAGGTGGCCCACTTGTATTATGCCTACAGGGGCTGAACCCCCCTCATGGACCAGCTGATGGAGCCAGTTTATCACCCTTGAGCTGCCTGTCCCTGTGAGCCTTCCAGAAGTATTACAGGGCTCTGCAATGAAGCCTGTACCTTTTCTGTTTGAAGGTGCCATCTGGGCAGCCTTTGGCAATGGCTGAGGAGTTGTGGCGAGTCGGGGAGGGAGGGAGGAGCGAGGGTCCCCTCAAGTTTCAGCAATGCCACATCACCTTGTCTCCCCTTAACCCAGGGATACCCTGCGACGTCGGCCTCGGAGTGTGGCCACAGAGTATGAGCCAAGGACCGGGGCGTTCTCAGGAGCCGGTGAGTAGTGGAATTGTTGGGTTTTGGCTGATGTGCTGCTGAGTTCAGGCACTGATGTTTGGTTTTCTTTATTGTAGTAGACTGAGAGAGAACAGCCCTCTGAGGGCAGGAACTTCCCAGATGATGAGGTGGCCTTGTTTTGCACCTGATGAGGATTTGCATCCCTGGATATCTGAGAGCTAAGTCGAGGGCTACACCTCAGGGAGGGGGATGAGAGTGGGGTGCTGGGTCAGGACTTGGTGGGAGGGATCTTTGAATTAGCTTTGGAGATGGGGATGTCCACGAGAGGGGCCCTTAGGCCACGTAAAGGCAAAGTCTCGCTGTTGATCGCAATGCTGAGGTGTGCACGGCAGAGCAGTCCTGGTGCGTGTTGTGTCACTTGTCTATTGTGTGTTCTGTGTCTCTATTGTGGGCATCTTGTGTCACATGTCTTTTGCCTTACCCCTTTGAGGGGCTTATCAGAAATGCTGGGCATCATCCTCAGCAGCTCCTTTGCGTTCCTTGGCCCGACGCTGGTACCCTTGAACCTTTGACTTGCAAGCTCGGACATGCATCGGAATCGCATCTCTCTTTAGCACTATTGAGTCAGACACCTTTTACAGTCTTGTTCTGAGCTGTATTGACAGCTGTGCACCGCAACGATCCCTTATAACAGATTAGGACTTGGGAGAATGTGAGGATAGGTAGAGGATTCCAACCGTACGATTCTTGGGCATCCATCTTTGCAGTGCTTGGCATAAGTCCTTCTGTTAGGGTCTTTTTCTGCCAGAGTTCTTTGAGCCTCATCGGCCTCATCTAGGTCATGTCATTGGTAATTCTTCGTGCTGAGACTTTCCTCTCCTTGTTGCATCCCCTTGTTTGTCATCTCCTGTGTCACAGGTGTCTGTGTGTTTGGCCTGGGGCTGCTTTGCCCTGCTACATAGTCTGGGTGTAGGTGTAATAGGATAAGTCCTAGGGACTTGACATTTGTAATGTAGGGATTAGTTGGACTCAAGATGGTATTTCTAGATTAACACAAAATGTCTGGAGCTGCTAAGTTACGATGCAGTACTTTGACTTTTGTCATAACTTTCTTTCAGATGCAGATGGATTGAATCTGTGGCAGAGTGCCCCATACCAGGTGAGGTGGTTCCCACAGGAAGGTCAGTCACCGTTTGTCTTTGCAGGGCAAGTGTAAATGGTGCCTGTGTTACAGCTTTGTTCTTCATCTTTATTTGTAGGAAGTAATGCTGAAGATCAGTGGTCAAGGTCGATGGAGCGAGGTGAGCGGTGACTGGTGGACAGAATGAGTTGTTACTGCTTGGGTATCAGTTTCTGGTGTAGCTCTAAGCATCCGTTTTTGTTTGTGCATTTTAGGTGGTCCACTGGGAAGGTGTCCTGGCCCTGGGATGCTGGAGGCCAGGTGGGTGCAAGCTTAAGCTATAGGTGTGGTGTACTTGAGTTGGAGCGGGGAGGCTGTGGTTTCAGTCTCTCAGCATGTTTTTTTGCTTTGCTTCTCTGCAGGTGCTGCTGCTGCCCTGGGCATGCCAAGGGACAGAGGCGAGCAGGTGAGTTGGCATTTAGGTGGGGCGACTGATAGGTGAGAGGTACGTGGCAGCATGCGAAGCGTGTCCCTTTTCGCTTTGCGGGTATCGTCCGGGCCACCTCCGGAGTCGGATGGAGATTTGAGGTGAGCCTGGGCCAGTGGTGCAGAGGGAGCCCAGCCCGTGCATTTATTCTTCTGGAGGGCAATAGTCGCAGTTTCTGTTTTGTTGTCTTAGGTACTACAAGTAGGTGCAGAGCCTAAGTTTGGAAACGGCTGGTGAGCGATGAGCCTCAGCAGTTATGAGGGAGAGAGGCATTGTGCAAGGGGTCACTTCTGGTATGTGTCATCACAGTCTGAATTTTGTCATTATTCTCCATCTTTTGCAGCCACCCAAGTGGGCTGTGGGCCATGTATTGACATCCACGGTGCTGAAGCATTCTTTTCTGTTGAGGATGGATTTCGTCTGCTGGTCTTCAGAGAGCTAAGTGTGGGGACTGTTGGTTGGGAGAAGGCAAAAACCTTTGGAATCACAGGAGGCAATTTGAAGTTAGCTGAGAGGAGAGGGCTGTAGTGGACCAGGCCCCTTGGAGGTTAAGGGAGAGAGGGTTTCTCTTCAGCATCACTCGAGCCTTTGCCGGGCCGGGCAGTTCCAACCCATCTCCATGTTCTCGTGAGCTTTGCATCATTGGATTTTGAGTCTCGATGTCATTGTCCATCTTTTCACCCGAGGAGCCTGCCTTCGGGTCTGGCACGATTGCCATGGTCTAAATTTTGCCTACTCTTCAGTGTAGCCATGCTTTTGAGCACTTTTGAGCATAGCAAGCACGTGGACATCTTGCATCTTGGCCATTTGTGGGTTGGTCATGTTTTGTGATGTCACTTCAGCCTTTGGCAGCAGAATCCTTCTCTAGGGATCCCTTTGTATCAGCTGGCAGTCGTTGCCTCCTTCTCTAGGCCTACTGCACTTCTTGAGCATCCTCTTACCAGCTTTGGCACTAACTTCTCATAAGGAGTTTACCTTTCACTGTCACGTACTACTGCCGTAGAGCCTTCTTTCCTTTGGCGTCATCAGCCTCTGGCTCATCTTGCACTAGCAATCTTGGGTCCATCAGGTAAAACTGCTGGGCAGTTTCAGTTTGTGTCTATGTTATGTGGTCTGTGGCCGTTGTCTTCAGTGTCATAGGGCTTTGTGATGTCTCAATGCTTTACAGGCATCATTATGGGCCATATTGGCAGCAGGAGCACTTGCATACTTTCCTGGATTGGGCTTATTCTGGCATCTTTAATGGTTTTGCTTTTTGAGACCAGAAGAAGTACACAAGGTGTTCCTATCCATCTTCCTTCTCAGTTTTGGTAGTATCTTTTTTTTCATGTGCCGTTCCCTTGGACTTCTGTATGAAGTGTACTAGACCCTCCTCACTGCAGTAGTTTTGTAGCTTCCGTCGCCTCAAAGCATCCTGGTCTCAAAAATTTATCTTCTGAAGCGTTATCTCAAGTCTTCATGTCATCTTTGCTTATATTTGATGCACTGTGTGTCCATGTGCCACTTATGCTTGGAGCTGCCCTGCCCTGGCACATTCAGTCCTGGCTAGTTTGAACAGTTTTAGAACTCTCCTCTCCTGTCTATGGGCTTTTGGGTAGAAAGTTTATGGGGCTGGTGTGGGGATAACTCCTAGGTGTCAGCTACTTGCAGACTGCCTCATGCTGTCTTGCAGGTCCCTGAGGCAAATTTTGATCCCTATGGTCACTGATGCTACCAATTTTCCCAGGATCTACTGTTCCACATCAAGGAGCAGCAGATGGAAGAAGATGTTAAAGCATCTTCTTTAGGGGGGAGTGTTTCTAGTAAGGGCTGCAGTCAGCGTGTAAACTGAAGAAGGGGTGTCTGAGAGTGTGTCTGTCTGTGTGTGTTGACTGGCTCTAACCTTATATGTGTGTTGTTTTTTGCCTTTCAGGTTCTTCAGTTCATTTTAAAATTTAGAATACGAAGAACCCAGCTGGTCCTGCCCATGCTGTGGGGTCAGTCAGAGGGACACAGGGTTCCTCTTCTCCTTTCTGCTGGGATGAACTGCCTAGGGAATACCATTTCTGACAGCCCAGTCCTACCTGTGTCCTTTGGAAAAGGGCAGAGGTGAAGAGGCGACTGCCAGAGTTCCTTGGGGATGATGGAGTTGTGGTGTTTGGCTGTGCCCAGAGGGGCAGGTTGGGCATTATTTGTGTGTCTGAGGACTGGGGAGCCGAGCTCTCAGTGCATTCCCAGCTCTCCCAGGGGTGGGAGCAGGTGCAAGGCTGGGTGACAGCCTCTGGTCGGGGCAGGCCCTGGCCCCGGCACGGACACGAGGTGGTTTGGGGACACTTGGGGAGCAATGGGAGGAAAATGAGGGATGGTGCTGGGCGGAGCGATCGGCCTGTGCTCGTGTCAGCGCAGCTGTGCAGGGCGCTGGGATCTGGGTAAAACACCAGCTCTCCTGGTGTTCAGGAATGCAAGGTCTGAGGGACTGGATTTACCTAGGGCTTTTCAGGAACAAGGGGAAATGTGCCAGAGCTGTGCCCTATCAGGTTGTGTTTCCCTTTGGGGACAGGGAGTCTCTGGGCTGAGGTGAGATTGCTGTGTGAGTGGCAGGGAACAGGGAGCTCAGAATTGCAGGCACTGATGGAATAATTGTCTTAGGTCTGTTTGGTTTGTGTTGGTGAAAACTGGGATTTGGGCTGGAGAGGTGCTCTTGGGAACAATGGATAGAGTACATTTGCTCCATGGATGTGTCAGGAGGGACAGAGAAGGGGAGTATTTATAACCTGTTCTCAGTATTTCATGCAAATTTGGGGTGGAGCAGCAATGCAGGTGGGTGGGTTTGGCCTGGGCCTGTCAGGACTAACCACAAAGAATCCAGCCAAGCCCCTGACCCCTCAAGGCATCTGTGAAACACTTCCACAGCAACCCAAGTCAGAAATCCAGTGATTAGGGAGGTAAAATTATAGGTAATTGCCTATGATCTGTGGGGAATTTCCTTTGGAATTATCAATCAAGGCAGGGCCTATCTTTCAGCTCTTTTCCTGGTGTGCAGTTTCCTCTGTGGTTTAAATGAGTTTGTGTGCTCCTGTTAACAAGCAGTGTGTTTTCACCCTGAAATTTGGGGTGATAGGCCTTCTTTAGCGTTTTTCCCACAACTGAATCATCCCTTCCATGAGTAGTCCATGTTGTTCTACACAGCTGCTTTGGCCGTGGGTCAGAGAGAGAGAAGGGAAATGACTTTTTAGGGCATTGAAATTTCTCCAGGCAGGAGTGGGAGGTCGTCTTCCCCCTCCCCAGAGCCCTGCAGGCGCATGGGAGTAGCTCAGTGCCAGCGCAGCTCTCTGAGCAATAACAAGGCTTGGGAGGTTTGAGTGTTGATAGCAGCTCTCCTGTCTCCTGGTAGCAGTCCTAGGCGGAGGAGGGGAAAAAAGGAACTTGTGTTATTCATGGAAAACTTTCTGCTGTTTCTTGTGCAGTGTTTTAGATCTTTGTATGATTTACTATCCAGTGTCTGTAGGTAGAGAATGACTTATTGGAGGTAAAAATTGAGATAATCACTAATGGAAATGTTAGGGAAAACTTTTGAAGTGAACTTGAGGTGACCTGTAATGGAGAGCATGAAGATTTTGAAGTAAACTATAGCAATCAGTTGTGCACAGGTAGGGAAACCTTTGGGGGTAAAATACAAGGTCACCTCTAGGTGAGGGAATGAACACTTGTTGAGGTAAACTGAGTGAATCAGTTGTGGAAGTATTAGTAAATTCTGGGGGTGAAACTTGATGTAACCTCCATGGTAGAAAATAAATGAATCTTTTGAGGTAAAAAGGAAGTAATCAGTGTTGGAGAGGCAGGGAGATTGAGAGTAAACTTGAGTCTGTAGTCCAGAGAATGAACATACTGAAGTTAAATGGAGGTAGTAACTTGCAGACAGGGAAAAAATGTGGGGGTCAAGTCTGAGGTAATCTCTAGGGGAGACAACATTTTTGAGGTAAACTGAGGCAGTCACTAGGTGACAGGTTGGACAAGTTTTGGGGGGTAGAAATTAAAATGACCTGTTGGGCAGAGAATGGACATACTGAGGTGAATATCAGGTAACAAGTAGTGGACAAGTAGCAATAATTTTGGAGGTGAAAGCTGGGGTGATGTGTGGCAGGGAGAGCGTACATCCTGAGGTAAAGTGAGACAGTACTGGAAAGATAGTGAAATATTTCAGGGTAAAACTTGATGAAATCTCCAGGATAGAAAGAGACTATTTATAGGTCAAAAAGAGTAAATAGTTAGTGGGCAGGTAGGGAAAATACTGGGGGTAAAACCTGAGGTTATCTCTAGGGGGAGAGAATGAACATAGTGAGGTAAAAATCAGGCAATGACTAGTGAATGTTAGGGCAATTTTGGGGGGGTAAAACTGGAGCTAATCTCCAGAGTAGTGAATGAATACTTTCTTGAAAAAAAGAAGAAATCAGAAGTGCACAGACAGGGACAGCTTGGAGGGAAAATCTGAAGCAATCCCCAGGGAAGAGAATGAACAGCATGAGGTAAACTGAGGTAGTCACTTGCAGAGACACAGTGAAAATTTTGGGGATAGACACTGAGACATTCTGGAGGACAGAGAAAATTACTTTTTGGGGTAAAAATGGGATGATGGGTAGGGCAAAGCTTGTGGGAAAAACTTGAAATAATCTGTAGGAAAGAGCATGAGCATTTTGATGGAAAAATGAGATATTTATTCTTTGCTTCCCTTTGGGATAACTTAATCTGCACCCTTCCATGAGCAATTCCTTGGCTTCTCCTGGAGAAAACCCCCATGGCAGAGGCAGTGTGCAAAGGAGCCCAGAGCTGTGCTTGGAGCAGAGAGTGCTGAGAGCTGCGTGTGCCTCTGCTGCCCCAGGCTGGCAATATCCCCATGGAACAGACTGGGCAAATGGGATTAGAGGAAGCACAATCCCTTCCTGGAAGAGGTTTTCTCCTGTGCAGATCAGGCACAGGGCAGGAAGGGAACTTTGGAGATCAGCTGCTTTCCCCCAGAAAGCATCACTCACACCAGCATGGATGACATGACCTGTGCCTAGTGCTCATGATGCACCTGGCCAGAATCAAGAGCAAAGGTTGGTTTGGGTGTGAGCACTTGAAATAACTTTGAAAGAGAAGCAATCACCTTTTGCTGCTTCTTTCTTTCTTGCAGATGCTGGGATTGCCTCTGGGCACATGTGCTGAGCTCTCCCTGCAGGGAACTGTCAGCCCTGAATGCCTGTGCAATAACTGCAGCTGCCCAGGCAGACACAGGAAACTATTCCACACATGAAATTGCCATGACCCAAGGCACTCCTGGAGAGAGAGTGTAGAGAGTTACAGCACTGATCCTGCTCCCTGCTTTCCCAGTAGTGCATGAACATGATTTCATCCTGATCCTGAGAGCTCCAAGGACAGTAACAACTGAGGTGCCACTGATGCTGCCACTTTTCTGATGGGCCTGGCCCAGAACCATAGCCCAGCAGGGGTCTGTGGGAGCAGTTCAGTTCCCCCTCCCTTCCTGCACTCTGGGCAGTTCCAGGAGCCATCTGATCCCTTTCCAAGGTTGCCACCACAGCCTAAACTCCCCCCCCCCCCCCCCAATGGGCCATGATGGCATCTGCGTTCCCAGAGCCAGCGAACGGCTCCGGCCCTCACGCCACTGCCGCACATCAGGCCCGGCTAGGGGAGCTGAACTAAAGCCTGGAACTCTCAAGGGTAAACTGGCACCACAACCACAAACCTCCCTCAGTTGAGAGTAAAGAGGTGTCCCTGTATTTACACACGTCCAGGAAGGACTCCTCTAGAGCAGTCGTGGATTTACTTTTTTATCAGTTGAACTGGCACTGCTGCCACCTGATGCCATTAAATTCTCCATCCCCACAATCCCTGGTTACCCTTGGCTGTGGGGTTTTTGCTGTCCCACAGTGAGTTAGGAGGGATCTCTGGCCAGCCTTGTTGCCCAAGAGCATTCAAAATCCTAATCCTCACTTCTCTGACTACTGAATACCTTAAATGCCACTCTGCGTTGTGCAAAAAAGTGCCTTGGTCCCCCTGGGAACTGCACATCTCTAACAGCTGTTCTCAGTTATTCCAACTGAGTAAAATAATTATTAAGGAAAAGAGGAACCAGTTAAACCTAACAACTTTTGCCTGATGTTTTCCTCAGGAATGAGTTAGGAGCGCAGTAGCAAGGCCTTCAGACAGGCACAGTGTCTGATATAAACTATATCTGGGCACACATAAAAAATAGGTTATATATAAATAGATAGCTATATGCCCTAATATATAATACATATTTATATTACAGAGTTATGTAAGGCATAAATATCTGCCCTACATATAACCAAAACCTCTAAATTACCCCCTGACCCCTGATGCTAGGAATGTAACATTTTTAGGGATCCTAAAATCAAACAGATGCAGGAAAATAAACCATGATTTTATGCCATTAATTCCAAGATGTTTTCCTGGATGTGTGCTGCTGCGTCTGTTTTTCTGTAAGATCTTGTGCCTTATCCCTGAAGTGCACTCAGAATTGTCAGGATCATGAAATCCATTTGGGATTTTACTGTTGCTGCAGTATCCAGTGAGATGAGTTTTTTCAAAATTATTTCTCTTGGACCGAGCACATCTCCTCAAGTTCCCTCTCACTTTCTGCATCCTGGAAATGCAAAAAGGGAAAAGATCAATGTACAGCTCAAGTGAAACAAATAAAAAACATCATTTCCCTTCTTTCTCTCCAACCCCAAATCAGTTTTTAAGCATATCATGGAATCCTGGAATGGTTTGGGTTGGAAGGAGTCTTGAAGCTCATCCAGTTCCACTCGCTTCCACTGGGCCAGGCTGCTCCAAGCCCCGTCCAAGCGTGAGTCTGAAAAACCCCAAACAAGTCCCAGATCTAGACAGCCCACTGGAAGAAAACCCAAAATTAATTAGAACAGCAGAGCCTGGCTTCAGTCTGGCACTTCTCCTTGACAGCACGCAGAGCTGGACGGAGTGGTCAGGGCACACTCGAGGGCAAACTGGGAGAAATCACGGCGGGGTCTGCCCTGGGATGGAGACCCAGCGCCGTCCCGCTCGCCCCCCCTCCGGCCCCAGGGTGGGTCGGTCCCCGCAGCGCGCGCCCCTTCGGCCGGGCTCGCCCACTCTCCGTGAAGAGGGGCGGGAGAGGGGGCTAAGCAGAAGCTGCGGAGACAGGATCCCCTCATGCCGCTTCTCACCGTTGAAGTCCCCGGTGTCGGCCACTACCGTGGTGTGGTGCTTGAGCTGGTCCAGCGCCGACTCCACCTTCTGCCGCTTCACGGGGGACACCGACACGTCCGCGGCTCCGGGGGACTCGCGCGCCCAGGAGGGACGGTACGTGCCCGAAGGGCACCGGCCCGCGCGCTCCCGCCGCCCGCCGCCAATCCCAGCCTGGCTGGGCGGCAGCGGCCAATCAGGAGCGCGGACAGGAGACGGACGAGGCCGGGAGGAGCCGAGGCGGGGCAGCGGGAGGGAGAGCGATTCTGATTGGCTGGTTCGTGAGGGCCGGGCGGGGGTTCGCCTTGGCGACCGTGACGCCGCCATCGTCCCCGACGGAGCGTATCGGGGGAGTCTCCTGGCCCCGAGATCTCTCGGGCCCGGAACCTCCTGTCCCCGGAGTCTCCGTGTCGCCAGAACCCCCGGCAGTCTTCCCCGCGGCCGACGGCGCCCGACCCGCCCCTGAGCCACCCGTCCCTCGTGGCCGCGCGGGGCCCGGGCGCGGCCGGTGCCGCAAGGTGGCGGCGGGCAGCCCCTGAGGGAGGCGGCCGTGAGGGAAGGCTCGGGGCCGCGTCGGTGGTGCCCCGCTGCAGGAGCTGAGCGCTCTGGGCTCCCTTCCCCGCCGTTGTGGCAAGGTTCGAAATGGCTTATCGAGTGCAGCTCCAGGCGCTGAGAGAGCCCTCGGCCCAGTAAGGCAGGTGTTTTGGGCTCGTGGTTCGCCTGAACTTTATTTAGGCTGTAAAAGAGGTGATCTTGTTAGTGTGGGCCCACTTGGAAATTGTACTCTCCAAAACATCTACAGAAGGAATTACCAGTTATTTCAGCTGGGTTATTTAATTGTTAAGGAAAAGAGAAGACAAACTTTTGCTTCTGGAAACAGGATGGCTCTTGGCTGGAAATGTTGGAGAATCCGTGTAACAGGCTCCTAGTCATGGGGTTATGCTGTTCCCTCTTTCTGTATGGTTCCACTTGGGACAGCTGCCACAGTCGTTCCCCTTCCAGAGAGGCAAGAATGTGCTTTTGTGCAGCCTTCTCATGCTTTGCCCCTATTCTTAAGACACAGCTATCCAGGCCGTAACATCCTTCCTGTTGAATGTCAGTCCCCAAACCCAAAAGGAAATGTGTGGTTTCAGACATTCTGCTGAGTTTCTGAGACTCTCAGTGACAAAGCATTATGAAAACCCAGTGAAAGAGACGGAGATGGAGTTATAACTTGACTATTTTAATAAATCTTGTACAGTGCATGGTTATATCATTGTCTCCTTCGCTCAGTTACATCAATGTACAGTACTTTATAGCAGTGTCTGCAGGCAGTACAAACAGAACAGATGCACAGCTCAGTCGCGTGGAAATTTGTAAAAGTGGCCTCTGCAATAAGGTCTACTGAGCTATTTGTTTTAGGAAGTGCTCCTGTGGCTCCCGGCTTTACAGAGCTGTCATGTACACTCCTGTTAAAATCCCAGATAACTGTAATTCCCTGTGATTTGCTTTCCTCTACACCCCAGGACTAGAAGATGGTGTGTTTCCTAGCTCAACATTCGTTTTTATTTTCATTTTAGAAACTTTTTCGCCTCCCGTGCTTGCCATCCTGCCTCCCATCTCCACCCTAATCCGGAGCCAGGGCTTCTCAGGAGGATTGTCCTCTTCATCCCTCCCTGACAAGGTGAGTGCCCTTCTCAGATCCTAGCAGGGCTGTGACTAAACCCAGGATCCTCCCCTGCCTGCACCCTAATTCTGCTGGTGAGAGCAGTGTCCTGTTTCAAATGAAGAAAACAGATTATCCATTGGAGACGCTTAAGAATGAAGCCAAAACTAAGGTGCACTGGTGTTCTCAGTTTTAGACATGAGCTCCCCAGATGCTGTTTTAAAGCTTTTTCCATTAAATGTGCAATGACAGGCACAAATTTGGACCAAGACTCAGCATGTGCTGAGAGAGAAAACCCAGCTGTCCCTGGGCTGTGGGCAGCTCTGGAGCTCTGTGTGCTTCACTGCTTTGCAATCAGATTGGTCTGTCAGTCAAACAGAGCTAGAAATGCAATGTGCCAAACTTGCTGTGGACAGGAACTACGCTGCTTGCTTGAGTTTTGAAATGGTGAGTAAATTTTGGAAGCATAATCACTTAATTCTGCTTCTAGGGAGAGGGATTTTCCTCACCCCTATTTACAGATTGCTATATACAAATGCACATAACTTTATGAAGGAAAACGGGAAGTAAAGAGCAACACCCTGTGCTAAATTAGAGGGGTTTTTTTCTTGTGGCCATTTAATTTGTGTTAAACCTGCCTTTCCCAGTGTGCTTTGGGGTTTCAGCTATTTGGGAATCATTTCAGCTGACTTTTTGCAGTGAAAATGTGAAGATGGGGACAAGTGACCAACACCCTGGGAAGGGCTGTGGGTGTGCCTGGGTCGGGAGCAAACGGTCAGGGCTTATCTTCTCCTGGTTTGAGGCCCGGTTTGGCAACACCACCACAACATTCCAGTGCAGGATCCGTGCCCCAGGGAAGGGCTGCACAGCTGCCCCGAGCCCCAGCCTCTGCATCAGCAGCGGTGGGCGGGTGGAACTCACCTATTTCCAGATTCAAATCCCTTTGTTTGTCACTCCTGCTCATTTCTAGGCACTGAAAGCTCATTTCAGCTGTTCAGAGATAGCACTAGCTGGTCCATGGATTTAAGGAAGCAGCCAGACTTTGGGAATGTGTGTTGCCATTCTAGCCTTGTCCAACGAGGGGGCACAGGGGGACAGGACAAGGACAGGCAGTTGTCACCGGCCCTGTGCTCGTGGGCTGCAGGGGACACCTGCACTGAGGAGGAAATGGAAATGGAAATAGAAAGGGTTAGGTTGCCCAGAGAGGTCATGACTCACCATTCCTGGAAGTGTCCGAGGCCAGGTTGGACAAGATTTGGAACAACTTGGGCTTGTGATAGGCATTCCTGCCCATGGCAGGGGGGTGGAATGGGATGAGCTTTAATGTCCTTTCCTTAAACCCAAACCATTGCAGGGTTCTAAAGCCTTATTCCTCTGGTCCAGGCTCCAAGCCTTGAGGCTGGCCTCTCTTGTGCTGTGTGCCACGCCTGCTCTGCCAGGGGAGAGTGGGGAGCAGGGGACAGCCCTCGGAGAAAAGCTTTGGGGGTCTTTTTTTTGCTTGAAGCCAGCCCTTGTACATCCAGCCCCGTGTGAATCCTGCTCTGATCGCATGCACGGAAAATTTCAGTATAAAATATATAGTTATAAAAAAAATACTTCATGCAAAATTAAAACACCTTTCCCAGTGGGACATGGTCTTATTGTCAACCCTTCCCAACAGTGTTCAAGGAATTGTCACTCTGATGGCAGCTGGACCCCAAGGGGAGCTCTGCTGCATCTGGCCTGGGCCAGGAATCATTGCTTTCATTCCCTTTTTTTCTGCACTACTTAGGGCTAAGAGCTGAAATAAAGCAGAGAGACTTTAATTTGCAGAATCAATCCTTTCCTGGCGGCGCTTCGTGATTTCTTGGAGCTCCGACTCCCCTCTGCTTTTCTGGAATGGAAACAAAATGGCAGTTTGGATTTGAACTTCAAGCTGCAGTTAAGTGACAGTATTTAATTAATGCTGTAAAAGTAGAGCTAGTTTCACAGAGATAAGTGATATCAGTAAAAAGCAGATTAATTAGTGGAAACAGGGGGATCTTACAGATTTGCTCAAAAGACACTTCGGAATTTTTACGTGTGTTTTATTGCTGGTGTAGGTTTGGTTGCATTTTTTTCCCCCACAATTGTATTTTTTAAAATGCCTGTTTAATGAGCTATCTGACGCTGCTGGTACAGCCCCCATTCCAGCAGGAATTATCCAGAAAAATGCTTCCCTCCAGCTGGTTTTTCTCCACTGTGATCTTGCTGTAGACTCTGTTTCCCTCATCACCGCACACCTTCTTCAGCTCCTCTCTGTTGAGGGAGAAGAGCTGAGCTCCGGTGAGGATGCCCAGGTGTTCCACGGTCCTGGGGAGACACAAAGTAGGGAGGTGACGATTGTGCTGCACGTGGCCTCGTGCCAGAGGTGAGGAGTTGGAGATGGGAGGCCAGGAGCTGCAGTGGGACCATATCACGGGGCCCTGGGGCTGTTCCAAGGTGGCAGCTGCAATTCCAGTAGCATTTCAGGCCTTGGATTTAGTTAGTTAACTGTTTATCTCCAAGAAAATATTTATACCAGAGAAAGGGAGTGACTTTGGGCTCTGAACATTCTGGTTATAGAGCCTGGATTGAACAGGGTTGAAATCTAATTTGCAACACAGGCTCTGTAAGTAAATCCAAGTGGCTTGTCCCAGGTGAGATGGTGCCGGTGGCCTCCCCTGCTCCTTCTCCAGGGAAGGACGAGCATTGCACGTGGCAATAGGGCAAATCTTACTCTTTGCTGAATGACTTGGCCTCCAGCCAGGCTTTGACTTCTTCAGTGCTGGATTCAAAGGTGAGGGGCACGAAAACTTGCTGAGGCTTTTCCACTTTGAAATTCCTGTGGGGAGGCTGAATTTTATTGTTTGTGATCTTCTTTAGCAGCTCGTCGTTCAGCTCATCCGTTTGGTGAATAAGTTCTGTAGAAACAAGTAGGGAATGAAATCAAGTCTTCAGTCAAAAATGCCATTAAATGTTTGTGGGGAAACTGTAAGGCAAATGGGGATGTGGCTCAACATTCTTATTTAAATTCAGCCCAGAAAAGTGATTCCCATTTTCCTGTGCCCCTGTGTTGCCATTTATTTTGCTCCCATCACCCCTTGGCTGTTGCCTGATGTGGAAGCACAGTTCTGTGAGAATCTACAATTGGAGGTTTGGAATTGAGACCTTTTCAGTCCTCTCTGCTGCTTCTAGTCACTAATTTGCTGATCGCAGAGCTCCAGGTTTTGCTCCGCAACAGAACAGAAGCGGCAGGAAGCACAAACTGGGAATGAGCAACACACTCATGATGGGATGAGCTTGAAGGTCCCTTCCAGCCCAGGGCATCCTGTGTTTCTGTGAAAACTCCAGTGACTCTTCATCCAGTATCGCTTTCCCCATGAAACTCCTGAAGACTGTGGAGAATAACTCAGTGATACGAACAGATTTGTGTCCTTGTATTGTGGGGCTTCCTGTCGTCCCAGAAGGGCTCCTGCTTCCAGGAGTGGACAGGGTGGGATAAGGGGTGAGGTGAGCAGGGCCCCTGATCTCTCTCCTGCTCTGTGAGCCCCACAGCATGTGCAGGGTGAGGGAGTGATGCGGATCTCCTGTTTGGCTGGGAATTCTGTGGAACCACATGAAGGAAGCGGCCAGGCGGGCACTGTGTGTGTGCCGGGAGATGAGCAAAAGGAAGTGAGAGAAAGGGATTGACCTGAGCTGTTCCTTAGACACACTTAAACATTTTGGAAGAGAAAGGAAACTCTCTCCTTGGGAGGAGGAGGAGGAAGTTAGAACTGGAGGAAGGAGGCATGGGGTGATCACTTATTGCCCTGCTCGGCCCGGGCCGCCCGAGAGCCCCGGCGGTGTCACAAGCCCCAGGGCTGCTCTCTTGGCTCTTGTCCTGCCTGGAATGGCCTCCAGACACAGTGCTGCTCCATTGCTGTGATCAGTAAAAGGTGCAGGGGAGCCCCTTGGGCAGGTCTGGTCCCCCGAGCGCCCAAACCCAGGGGAGCCCAGAGTGGGACACACACGTGCGTTCTTTGGCGTCCTGTGCAGAGTGGCGCGACAACATCTCACTGCCCCACTTATCCCCGGCGTAGCTGGCAGGCAGCTTGTGGGTTGGGCTGGATGGGCCATAGCCCCTGGGGCTCAGGTCTCCTTTGTAGCTCTGGTTAGACTGGTTAGAAAGGGAAAGAAAAGTAAGAATTTTTTTTGGTCGTTTTTAATTTTCTTAAGCTTTCTGCCTCACACCCACGGAGGGACAAACTGCCGTGTTCTCCTTGTGCTGATGTGGGGCTGGGGAGACCTCAGGTGGAGCTGCATGGAAGAAGTTAATTTCTGGGAATGAAGAACCCAAAGCAAAGTCTGAAGTTTGCGCAAGGGAATTCCTAGTTGTGCCAAACATGTTCGATCTCATTGGAAGGCAGAGCCTCACTGCTCCGTAGCTGGGATGTGAAGCGGGACCACTGCCAAGGGCCTGGAGCGGACTGGAAAGTTTTTTGACGTTTTGATTAAACTAGCAGGGATTTATCCAGAAGCCTGCTGGGCCGCCTTAGGCTTTGCCCAAACGCTGCAATACCAAAATGGGGAAGCAATTCCATGCTTCCCTAGGGTGTTTAGAACACTCCAGCTCCACGTTTCTGCAGTGCAAGTTGCAGTATTCAGTTAATTCTCACTTAGATGGTGTTTCCATCTGCCTCCACTCCAGTAACGTGTTCCTGGTGCTGAACTGAACTGGCTGAGGGAAGTGTCCATCTTTAATTTAACCCCCAAGAAAAATCTTGATGTGGAAAAATATGGAAAGCAGGAGGCTGGTGCACAAATAGGAAGGATAGGCCTTATTTGGGAAGACGATCGTAGCAAAATGTGAATTTTATCATAGGAGACTCAGGAATCTCCTGGCTTTGTCTACTTCTGAAGGTCTGTCCTGATTGGTGCATAGTATCCTAAGAAATCAGGGAGGTCTAATGACAACATTATTCCCAGAGGCAGATTGTGCCCTGCAGCTGATACCAGTCAGGTATTACCTGACTACAGACCTGTTTGAGCTCTTCCAGTTTCACCACATCCAGGATATTGTATGGAACATAACCGGCCTGCCCACTCCGGTTGAGCAACTTCCACCACTGCTTATTATCTTCCAACACCTGAGAGAGGGACAAAAATAAATCTGCTGTGGGAAAATGGGATTTCAGGCATAAACAACCAGGATATAGCGGGGCCGAACCATCCAAAAGGTGAAGTTGCCAGAAGGACATCACTGAGGCCAGGAGCTCTAATCAGATCTGTTGCTCTCAGATGCAATCCAGGACTGAAACTTTTCCTGGAAAGCATCAGAATTTATCGTAAGGATGAACAGGAGAGCACCTCTGCGTGCTGAAGAACTCATAGTTCCTACATAATGTCCCTGTTTCTCCAGACCTTTTTTTCCTAATGACTGAGTTTCTGATGTCTTTTTGCATTAAAATAAATAATTAAATAAATAAAAAGCCACATTTTGCAGAGAAACCTTTTCCTCAGGTCACAGATCAGTGTCAGCCCAAGTCACGTCCCACCTTGTCCAGCTGCCAACAGTGCTGCAGTAAGAGAAAGGTTATGAGAAAGGTGCTTTTCAGAGAAAACAAATCCTCGTGGAGGAGGAAGTGGTGATAAGGAACCGACCCAGCGGGGGATGAGCAGGGCTCTAGAGCGAGTTGTTGTCCTCCCTCCTCACTGTGGTTAAAATGGGACCGATGTCTTTGAGCTGAGGAAATGACACGACACAGCACAGGCAGCCTGCTCCAGCTTTGGGTTTGAGCAAAGCTTTGTGTCACTGCTGAGATACCACCAGGGAAAATGGAGTTGGTGCTTGTTGCTATCCCGAGCTCTCTCCTGCCCCTGGGGGACACACCTTTTCCAGGAACGGTCACGTACCTCCAGGATTTCATCCTTCAGCACCGAGAGCTCATTGGCGTTTCGCGCGGTGAAATCGTAGCGGATTTTGGCAAATCTCTTGGGCACAGCCACCCCCTGGGCCTCGAAATTCCTGCAGAAGAGAAGTGGCCTGAAGTTCATTAACCTGAGCTAGACTGTTGGAAGGACTCTGTGTGGAAGCTGGAATTGTATTAGAGGATCATCATAAACTAAAAATATATGTGACAATGTGGCCAGATTGCAATGAATCTAAAGACAGGACAGGGTTGGCTCGAGCTCACAGAGCTGCTGCCTCCAGTGTAAACTAACCGCCTCGTGAAAGCAAATGGTTTTTCACAGACATTATTCAAATAAAAGGGGAAAGGGGAAAAAAAACCCAACCAAGAAAAAAGGAAGGTTCCCATTAGCAAAAAAAGCCTACATGAAAAAGTGAGGTTGTGAGCTATGGCCGAAGGGCGGAGTTTGGTGCTGATTCTCAATCAATTCAGCAAATGACAGTGCATTGATGCAACTGTTTTTTTAGTCAAATTTAGTCCTGATTCTTCACAGTAATTTGCCTCAAGAAAATGAGCCCCATATCCTTTGGTGAGTTCCCTGTTGGCTGAGGCCCAGACCTTCAGGCCGTGACTTCTCAACATACTTGCAGTGAGACTGGCTCCCTCTTAATTGCTTCTTTTTGAAGTATGGTTTGTCACTATCATCCTGCTGAAGATGAACAGGGCTGGTGTCTCATCTTCATATATTCTTCCCCCTCGTCCCCTCTCCTTCTTTTCCCCTTTTTCACCTCTAAATAAATTTCTTCAAGGCGATTTAACCCTGGGATAGTCTAATCCACTTTAGTCCTTCGTGGTCCACCCTCAGATAGATGTGTTGGCACAGAAGAAGTAAGGGTGTTCTCTTAGGATCTGATACTGTAATAAAGGGAAGAGAAAGATGAAACAGGCATTTCATGTTTGTCTGTTTTCTCTCCATGTCATTTCGTGAACATGTACTCACACTTGGCCAAGAGTAGTGCATTCAGACACTGCATATGAGTGTTGAAGAGGGGACTGAGAAGGAAGAAGCTTAGTGTTCTGCAATAGGAATTATGCTTTGGGGATTTTACGAATTGTTTCCCTCTTTTTCACCATCATGCTCTTCTTGCACACTTCCTTGTCTTTTGCTATTGAGCGAAAGTCTGGAGGCTCAGAAAGCCCAAGTTTCATCTGAGAAAGATTTCCTGTGTCAGAGAGAACGGAAGGGATTCTGTTTCCATCCTTTCATGCCAGGAAGGATGAACTGCCTGTATCAGGAGGTGCCGAATTGGTTCTGGGTGCTGCTGTAGCTCACAGAATTGCAAGACCCAGTGCTGCAGGAGTTCAAATAACAGACCGGTGGAAAGGCTCAGGGGCCACAAGCTGTGCTGCATCTCTCATGGACTTGCAAGGAACCTCTCCTTTGGTGTCTGTGCAAGTGCTGGCTGATGTGGGCACTAGGATTGCTCTTTTAATCAGGCAGCTCCAGTACCTTTCAGAAAAGAATTTTCATGGCACATCATGAGCCATTAATCTCTTGACTAACCATAACATTTCCTTACTCCTTGGTTTTACAGCATTACTCAAACACTGACATTTGTCATTTCACCAGCCATCTCCCTTGACCTCTAGCATCAGGCACTTGCAGGGGGAAGGATCTGGTCTCACAAATATTTTCATACTCTGATCTCTGTGATTTATTAACCATGAAGTTTTGCCTTCAGAACTCAAGATGCCATTTCAAATAATTTCATGTGCAAAAGTCGAGTTATTGGGCAAAAGGGATCCTTGATAGCTGGGTACAAAGGACAGCAGGACTGCTGTTGCTGTTTTCTTTTCAACTACTGTGCTTGCTGTGTGACCTTGAGGAAATAGGTTCACTGCAGCTTTATGGTTCCGTTTTTGCATAGGGAAAATAAGGGCAGTGATAATTGCTTTCAGTTGTAAAACACTTCAAGATTTATGGAATATGAATGATTCTTACTAAGTGAAAAGTGTTGCAAAGCTGGCTTAGTTGCACACTGTGCTAACAAAATCCCATATCAGCCTATTGACCCCAGCCTGAAACACTCATTAAAGTTTATAGGACATTTTGGTGGATGAGTTGAGGCAGTTGTTCTGCTGGAAATATCATACTGAAAGCACTTTTAAATCCATCATCCGCTTTGACTTTTTTCTCTATTAAAACTAAACACAACTGCTTGCTCTTTCCAGTTTTCTTAGTTTAGTTTTTGATGGGTAAGTACTCACTGTTAACTCAGCTTGTACCCCCATGGCATCTGAGACATTACAGTTCATTTTAGTCATAGCATAAACACACAATAGCTGTTGTACTGAGACAAAAAGAGTTATAAAACATGTAAGATATCCAATGGACTGGTATTAACTATCAAGTTGCATGGTCACTTTTGAATGTCAAATGTTCTTTTTATGGATACTGCATTAATTTAATTTGTGCTTAAACGTTAGCTAGGCTAGACATTGGTGTCTGAAAAGTTTACATATTTTTCCAATGTCAAAATGTGTAAATTTAGTATTAAAGAAACAAAACATATTTACTTGTACTAGAGGAAAAATACTTTCGTAGCAAAGAAATTAACTGAGGTGCTCTTTAGAAATAGGTCTGGCTTGCTTACAGAATTGTTGCTTATGCAGTAAAGCAGATCTACAGATGTTTTCTTTTTTTCTTCCAGATAAAACTTGGATTGTTTGAAAAGTGGGGAGATATTTCACCATAGTACAAAAGAAGATACAGAAGAGGAGAGCCGAATGAGAGCTTTGCAAGTGCCACATGCCTGCAGCCTGCTGTCTTTAGCGATGCTGTTCCTTCCAGTCACTGGAACGTCAAAACAAAATATCCCAAGACTGAAGCTTTCCTATAAAAGTAAACTTTTCAGTAGTTTTTCTGATTCTGGCACTTTGGTTTCGATGTGATACTGCCAGCAGTTCTTTTTGTATTACTAACCAGGAAATACATAATAGAAGCCTTAAAGATGGATGAATTCTGCCTCGGGGCAGTATTAAAATCTGGGTTTTTTGTTGTGTCGGGGCACATGTTTCTGAAGTATAAATGTCTTTTAAAAGTATTATTTCTGTTTGCTCCAAGAGGATGTTAACAGACTATACATAAATTAGAGGGGAGTGGTCCTTGAAAGGCTCTGAGGTGCATTGGAGACATTCCTGTGTGGCTGGTGCGGATGATGTGACACATGGAGGACATTCACACCTTCCTACAGCATCAGAGAAAGTTGAGAGCGCTGACTCAAGTGTTTCAAGGGGACTGACATTTATTTTTGTAATAATTCTTTTTCTATCACTAAGTGGGTATGTTAAACTCTTCATATGTGGTTTTCTTTCTCCTTGCCTCTTTGGATCACAAAAGCGTGATTCTCTGCAGAATTTCTTAGTCTTGTGTGTAGTTCTTGTTAAGAATGGTACCGTCTGAGGGATTTCAACACAGACATATTTATGTATTAATGGCCAATTTTTTAAAGAAGGTGGATTTCTTTTTGCTTTGCATGTACAGTACACCTCCACAGGCACAGAGATGTGTCACTGACACTTCCTTCTTTAGTGAAAACAAATGCTCTCCAGTTAGTTATGTTTCAGCTATGTCAGCCCCTTGCCCTTAGGGGAGCTATTTCTGCTCTGTTTTTCAAACTTATGTCTTCCTATGCATTGCAGAGTTACACTCAGGATGGTGTGATGGGACAGGCTGTAGAGCCTTCATCGGGGCTTATGATATGTTTATCATGAGTTTAACACCCAGAGAAATGTATTGAGTAAGCAGAATGACATGCTATTTATTTACAAGCTTCTCTTTTGCTAGATTTGCATGCCACTGTGCATGCTATTCCACTGTGTATATAAATGTGTTTGGATGTGTTTGTGCGAGAGAGACAGAGGAAGCAAGATCAAGGGATCTTGACAACATTTTTATAAATTCAGGGAACAGTTGCACTCCCTGAAGCCAATGCATACAGAAACTGAAAGAGCTGACATGAGTTATGAAAGTTAGCAGTAAAACCCTCCTGACATACAGCCGGCCTTCTCACAGCTAGGCCTTTTGAGCTAATTCCCAAAAGCAGCATATACCATATGGCCATGGCATTTACTGTGGATTTGACACTCACGATTAGTGAATTCCTCTCAACTTCAAAAGCAGATAGCCTTTGGCAAAATCCTGATGGATGCCTTTGGCAGGTAAAGAGGGGGAGAAAGAAAAATTAGTGAGGTCAACACAGGGGAAAAAAAATGGCTGAAATCTTAGTTTAAAATAGTGGCAGAGACCTGCTGGGAACAGTTGGGAAAATGCCTGAGCTCGTTTAAAAAGACAGTGAGCAGATGATTGATATTTAGGCCCTGACCCAAACTTTCCTTAGCAACTTTATAAACCTTTCAGTTTGGCTTGAGGGATACCGTTTCCTGTCCAAACTTATTCACCTATATCCCTCTAGGGGGGGAAAATCAACAACAGATACAGATGCAAAACAGCACATAAATCTTAGTTTTGAGAGCTGTGATGGAACTGAAAAGTCAGAAGAAAGAGAATTACCAGAATTTATTGTGCCTTGTCTTACTTTCTTGGGGGGTTGGAAGGTGTATATTTTTCCACATGGAACAAGAAATAATTTAATGCTGTTTTTTCACATTTATGTATTGTAAATGATTCCAGTATGGCTTATCATAATTAAACTATATTTTGCGTGTTGACAACAGAATATCAGATGTACTGAATATTTAATATAGTTGTGAGAATTAAGTCCACCTTCCTCCCCCCAAATCTTTCAGACAAAACAATTCCAAGGTTTCTGAGAATAAGATGTAGGAGAAATGAACTGTTTTGCCAGTTCTCATAAAATTGTTAGTCATGTCACTGACAAGTCCTGGCATCTCTGTTCTTTGGAATTCATACTTGAACTATCATGAAGAGGAGAATACAGGGCTCTTTTCCTTCTTTATGGAAAACAGATGAGAACTGGCCACATCAGGCAGTTCCAAAAACCTGGTCACATGTGTCTTTGAAGGGAAGGTTTCATCTCCTTTCAGGTGCAATGTGCTTATGGCATAGCTCCATCTTCCCAGAAGAGCTGAGCATTTGCTGGGGCAGGAGAGCTGGAAGTAAGCGGGACTTTGCTCTGCAGTTACTGAAGCTTCCGGTTGCATCAATCAGTGGTGGATGGAGGAAGAGGGAGAGGGTAGGGTGGTTAAAGATGTGTCTATAACTGCAGGAGTGCTTCAATAAACCACAGCATGTCAAAGCTCCTTTGTGTTCAAACAGCAATTGAAATTTTAGACCTTCTCTGAATGGCAGTTATAGGTTTCCTTCTTCTCAAGGTTGTCATCTTAACGAATGGGAATCTGTGCAGGAAATGTTAAGATATTCCAGTGAGTGATGTTGGGATCAATGTAAAGTCATACAATGGATTTCCTTTATTGTTTGTCCCAGTCTAAAGATGTGTTCTAAAAAATTGTGCATGTATAAAACTAAAACTACACACAAATCAATTAAAATATGTTGTAGTACAGAATCAAAGTCATATATTTTCCACCTGTGTTAACCGAATACACTATGATCTTTAATCACATATCTCATCCTTTCACATTTTCCCTGATCCATTAGTTGAAAAATTCTCTTATTCACTCAGACTTAACGTTTAGATACTCGTTCATGTCATTACTATCCCAGAAATTGTCACTCCTCTTGTGATGTTTTTAGGGTGCTCTCACTGCATATACCTTACTTATTCTGTGTATCTTAGATACTTCTACAAGATTGAGGTGCTTTTACTATTACAGCTTTAATATTAGGAGAAGGTAACAAACTGTCTTCTAATAGAAGATTATGATCTTTAGAAAACCAGGGGATGATTTTGAGTAATATTCCATATTTTGACTCTCTTTGCCTAGTACTGCTTTCAGTCTAAGACCAACAGTGTGTATTTATCACTCATTTTCATGTAGCTGGAGATAACCTGTGACCTTCATCCAAACTGCAGAACTCCACAAGCACAGAAGTGATATTCAGCTTCCCTAAGCAGCACGTCCTTGTTGTCTGCTGCCTCATTTAACATCCTCATTTCAACCTCTAGAGCAGATGCAGAAGGTTTTCATATACCAGTCTAATTCATTAATGTCATTTTCAGGACAGCATCGGTTCTGTTACTAAAGAATGGAAGGCTCAGTGTCCTAATTCATGTATGTTTAATTCATACAGTGTAGACAGTCTTGTTTCTGTTTGATCTTCTGAGTAATAATTTTTCCTAATTCATTGGGAGGTCCTTCCATAAATATCGTGTGTGTGTCTTTTTAGATTTTACTTCATAGGGAGAAGTAAAGAATAGCCAGACCAGAAGGTTGATTGCCTTCTGAGAAAAAGAAGAAAAAAAAGCAAATTTTTCTCAGTTTGTGGCTATCCTAAAATTTTCCTGCCGAAAGAGAGAATCCTAATTGCAAATTTAACCCTATTGATTTGATTTACTTGGCTGCTTTTCATGGACATTTTAGTAAGTGTAGTCTGTGTTCTCAGTGAATGCATTTATATTACAAAAGTGTGCACCCTAGTTTCTTGGCTGGGGGGCATGCCCTAGCCCAGATTTGGACATTGTCACCAGTGACATCCACAAACATCTATCATTCCCGTGTGGGAATGTGGCCATTCCCCAGAGCAAGCCATGCTTACTGTGACAGCGGTGACTTGGTCAGAGGACCAGGAATCCTGCATTGTGACACAGTACAGAGGAATAAGCAGGACTGAAGGCAACGTTTGGCTTTTAAAGCAGGATTTACTTAGCACTGTTAAAAACGACTATGGTAGTAATTTACATCTAATAAACAAAAGCATTATTCTCAGCTGATTTGTTTTTCTCCATATAGAATGAATTAAGATGCAGTCTCATTCTCACTGAAGTAATGGCAAGAGTTTTTCCACTGAAGTAAATTGAAGCAAGATCAAATTCACGCTCCTCACTTTTTTCATCTTACCTAAGTAAACTAAAGACAGGTAGTTCTTTCTCCTCTGCTGAAGGATGACAGTGCTAAATCATCAGCTCCACATGGAAATTAGCCATGTTTAAGGATTGTTTAGTTTCACGCAGTGTTTTGCGCACAGGATTTTCTTCCCCCAGAGTGATCCATTCTTAAAACATGGTGAAAAAGCAAACAGAGAACATTTTGGTGCCAGGAATTCTTTTGAAAATTTGACTGGGTGAGTGCATTTCCTTAATGTTCAAAAATTATCCTTTGACCATGCTATTTAACAGTGTCAAGCATTCTGTTCTCTATATTGTTTTTGCTTTAAACCTGTTTCATTTTAGAACTGATGAGATGCTTAACTGTTGCATCAGAGCAGTTAGTTTGTTCAGTTTCAGTACAGCTGGCTTATTTCCATGTAATGCATCATTTACTTATACATATAAAACATAGTTAAAATTGTACAGCTCCATGAGCCTCACTTAAACTGTCTGTGGCACTGCAGTAATCCCAGTACCCTGACGGGGGTGTTGCACAGCTGTGACTGGTTGGAATGTGGTAAACTGGTGATGTGTAAGAGAGCCTAGAAGTGAGCTTGCATTTTGCAGCTGTGCTCGCTCTACTGGAAGAGGAAGTTAAACCAGAAAAAAACTGCTCTTGTGGCAATATCAGCATCTGTAAATCTGAATGCTTAATGAAAATCAAGGAAAATGTGCTGAGTGAGGAAGTGGTGCTTTTCCCTTGTTTGTCATTTAATTAATTTTTGGTGGTTTGTTATTTCTCAGAAAAATCTATCTCAGATTCCTCTGTGGAAAAACATGAAGTGTTTATGTGAGAGTGAAGATCCTAGTATTGGATGATTGTCTAGATATGCAAAAGACTTTGCCTGTTTTGTCTCAAAAATGCTTTCTGGAGGCAGTGATCATTGACACTTAAAATGTACCCTAGCTTGAAGATGGATGGGCACTGCTGTCCATGTGTATATGCTGTCGACTGAGTATAAACTTGAAGGCATTTATTACATCTTAGTAATGGGAAAAGCAGCAAATTTCTTACAGACATTTTTTTCCTTTTTTAAGCTAGTGAACTTGAAGGTCAGATTCAACTATATGTTGCATTTTCTGTCATATAATTATCATATCTATAATGTCCTGAAGAGCAGCCTCCAGTCAGTGACATCAACAGTTTACACAGCAGTTGAACTAAGAATAACCTTGGAGAACTGACCCATGTCAACCTCTTATGAGTGTAAACTCTAGTTCACAACAGTTTCTGTTTTTTCATGATCACAGAAGGGCCTCAGTTGGATAAAAGAAGAATTGTGTTCAAAAAATACAAAACTATTCTGCTGAATGTTCACTTTACTGTATCTCAGAAGAGGAGAGGAAACAAAACTGAAAGAGTAATACTTAATAAAGTATTTTTGCTCCCTTATAAAAAGAAGGACAGGACAACATCAAAAACAGCTTCCCTAGAAGAATGCAGGGAAGATACATGATAAGTGGCATCAGCTCGGAAGAGGGATCAAAACTCTTTCTTTGATTACTTTTACTAATGACATCTGTTTAAGCAAATCCAATTCAGAGCAGTTTCAGAAATCCCAAACTTGTTCTCTTTCTGAGCACTATTTGGAGGGCATGATCTGCCTGACATCAGTGTCTGTCTAGCAGTGGACATCTGTGGTCACTATGCAGGTGCTCGATTCACATCCTGTTTCCTTTTCCTCCCTCCCCATTTCTGCAGTTCCATTTATAGGTGAGTTCCCCAAAGAAGAGCTGAGGAACATAGGGGATGACTCTTCCGTACTCACAGTCCTTTGGAGATAAATACACAGAGATAGCAGAAAGAGTCAGAATTTCCTTTAATAAACCAGCGCAATATCAGACGGGAAGGGCCAGGAAGTGCTCCAAGAGCTAGAGCATTACACAGACGGGCTGGGAGGGCTGGGAATGTTCAGCCTGGAGAAGAGGAGGCTCTGGAGAGCCCTTAGAGCCTTTTCCAGTGCCTAAAGGCGCCCCAAGAGAGCTGGAGAGGGACTTGAAGAGCCTGGAGTGAAAGGACAAGGAGGAATGGCTTCCCGCTGCCAGAGGGTGGGTTTAGATGGGATATTGGGAAGAAATCCTTCCCTGTGAAGGTGCTGAGGCCCTGGCACAGGTTGCCCAGAGAAGCTGTGGCTGCCCCTGGATCCCTGGCAGTGTCCAAGGCCAGGCTGGACAGAGCTTGAAGCAACCTGGGATAGTGAAAGGTGTCTCTGGCCATGGCAGGGGGTTGGAACGGGATAATCTTTAAGGTCCCTTCCCACCCAATCCCTTCTGTGATTCCATGATTCCAGCATCTCTACACACATGGAGAGCCAAAGCGCAGTGCAGCATCTTTGGCACCTGATCCTTAAGGTCACTTTGCTGGGCTGATGTTGGGAAACAAGACCTATGGATGGACTGATGAAGTCAGTCAATATTTTTGCCTCCTGCGGTGGAAAACACCTGCGATTCCTTTCCTTGCAGAGCTGCTGGGGGTTAAACAGCAGACAGTGCTTATGGGAATAACCCCTCAGCTGATCTTTGTCTTCCCTTGGTGGTTATTAACAGTGGCAGGGAGTTGTCTCCAGGATGCCCAAACGTCCCAGTGTCACTGTACGTGTCCGTGTGCGTTCATGAGGTTCCGAGGTGGGAGCCAAAGCCCCGGGCGTGCGGATCCATTACCTATTTCCATGTGGAGTGATGTTCTGTTTGAAGGCATCCCCGACCTGTGTCTGCTCAGCCGTCTGGCCACGCTTGAGTGAGGAGTTCCAGTAAGGATATCCATTGGCTGAGGAGAGCTGGAAAGGCAGACATGGAGTCAGTGTTACCAGGAAAGGGGAAAGCTGATCGGAGAAAAGGAGAGGGATAGTGGTAGATGAGTCATGGTCTGGCAGATTTTGGTCAAGGTGTTCTCCAGGGAAGCCTGTGTCCCTGGAGCTCAGTTACGCTGTAGGGTGCTGTTGCCTTGGATTGGGAGAGGCTCATTATTGCTGCCCTTTTCCAGCCTCATTTGCTTTCTGTATTTAACTGGGGCAACCAGATCCAACTGAGTTTTGAGCCAACTACTTGTTGCATGCCACCACTACCCCTGCAGCTCCATTTCTCCGGAAAAGGGGGAGGGAGAGTGAAGAGACAGGGACACAGGACTAACCTTCCTCTTGCAAGTGTCCAATGTCTATTTCCCAGGGAGCTCCACGGAAGATTTCTGTGGGTGGTTCCCAGCCGTTGTGGAATTTGGGGATGTAGGTGGGGATGTTCGTGTCTCGGGGCCACTCGGCTCTAGGACAGAAAATGGGAATATGAGGTGACATTCACGAAGAATGTGTCTTTCAGGGCATCCCCTGAAAGAAGAAGCAGGAGCATCAGGGAATCCAAGCATCCCATCTGCGTGGGGAGCCTGGGGAGATGGCAGCTCTGTCCTTACCTGGATCTGGTCCATGTCTCCCCCAGGGAATCCCAGAGGTTTATCTTTTTGGGTGTCAGGTGTCCTCTCAGGAAATCAGTGGTGTCTTTAGAAAGCAGTGGGCTGAGGACAGACGGGGCCAGCTCGGGGCCACCGCAGCTGTTGATGATCTGGGTCGGTCACACACAAACCACACAAAGAGGAGAGAACTTGCAGGAAACGGTCAAAATGTCAAACCAGGGACACACAGATGAGCAGGAAGCGAAGACAAAGCTGATCAGCACAGTCACTGCAAGAAACATCAACCTAAGTCTTTGAAGGAGACTGGACAGTTCAAGGGAACATGAGAATTTTTTGGATTGGAGTCAAAGGAAGAGCTGATCTACAAATGAGCTGTTGTTACAGACGAGTGAAGTGTCAGAAGCTGACACTTCAAAAAATGGAAAGTATCTTGCTATTCCTTTGTGGCTCCTTTTCCAAGTTGGTATTTCTGCTTCCAAGCATTTTCAGTGCAAATACTGAGCCGTATTTGCCTGAAGGTGAGACCAGACAGATTCCCAGTGGGGATTCCAGCTGGCTGCCCCTTTTGTTCACAGTAATGCCTTATTGACCCGGTGGAAGGATTCATATTTGCTGGGATTCCTGTATTTACTTCAAGCTTCAAACCGGATCAGAGGCCAGGAACAACCGGCATCACTTCTGGAAGTTCCTGAGAAAGCTGTGGCCAGGTATGAGCAGTTTTCCAACCCTGTTGCACAATCTATCTACTTGTAAGTGTGAACTAGAAATAAAAGGAGTTCCCGGTGAGACCTGGGAATAAGATTTACCAGTTCCAGCGGCCTGAAGAGGAAATGCACCAACTCTGAAGCACGGGGGTTTTGGATGTGCTTCCTTAGTTTGGCCTGAAAAGAGAACGTAAACACAGTTTAACCCTAACCTGAGTGTGCCTTCTCTTTTCTGTCACATGGGGTGAGTGTTGTGGACTGATGAGAAGAGTAAGGGATGGAGGAGTAGGAATCATTCATTTTTATTTTGTGTCCATTTCTAATTCCCAGTGAATTTCAGGCGGGGGGGAATACCCTCTCTGTTAAATCAGTGCCTTTAAAGCTAATTTGAACAGACACAGAAGACCTTGGCTTATTTTGAAAGTCCTAGTGAGGAAGGGCCAGGATTGCTGGTGCTTCTGCCTCTTGCAGGGTTGAGAATCCCACTAGTTCCATGGATGAAAACAACAGGATAGGTGTTCTGAGGGTCCCCTGGCAAACTGCTGACAAGGGAAAGTCTCCACCAAGGTCTTGCCTGGGGCACCCGGAGCTGCCCTGGCCACTGAAAGGCTCCAAATCCAGTGGTATTTGAGGTGAGCTGTGGCAGAATGGAGGAGCAAACACTTGGGATTGATTTACTGCAAGAACTGGGTTTCAGTAACAGCAATCAGCTGAGCTGTGGTGAGAAACCTCTCCAGTTTGTGCTCCCATTCAGCTCCTTCTCCTGTCCTGGACTCCTGGCACTGTTGCCATGGGAGACAGGCTCCCCGCTCCTACCGAAATGCAAAGCATTTGAAATGCCGGAGATGAAACATTAATGTGGAGTGGGAAACAACTGCTGGCAGCAGGGTGACCCAATGAACGGGCACTTCCCAGGGACTCGGCAGCCCCATGGTGAGGAACGTGGCAGGACCCCACCACAGTGTCCCAGCTCTGCTGCGTGCTCCACCCTGGGCTCTTGCCAGGAGATCAGCTGCTCCTTCTGATCCTGAGCAGGCACAAATTAGCCATATTTGCTTCTCAAAGAAAAGGCTGGAGCTTGGTATCCTGCTTTAAGGTTGTTTACAGTCTCTTGGTTTTCCTTATTAATAACTGCCCAGGAAGGAGCTTGTAGGATGTGTTCGCTGGACAAGTTTGGTCACAACTGACAGAATTCCTGCTGCAGTGGTGAGGCAGGGACTGAGCCTGGTTCACTGTCCCCAGAGCTCAGGTAGTACAGGACAGTCAGGCCAGTAAAGCCCCTGCTCAGGGCTGGGAACGAGATCCTGGCCAGCTTTCCCTCTCTGCCCCTCTCTGCAGTCCTGCTGGCCTATGTCATGCCCTGGGGCCACTCTGCCGTTGCTCAAATGGCCAAAATCCACTCATCCAGGAGTGGGAAAGGGAGGGAGGGCACAGGAATTCATCTTCGGTGGTGAGGCCTGGAAATTTTCAAGGCAACAAATTGATCTTTGGATAATTACAGCAGAGCAGAGAACACGGTGCCATGGGCTCTGGCAGGGCTGTGCTCAGCTCTTTGTTCTCTCCCAGGTCCAAAAGTGTGACCAGTTCCAGCAGCAGCAGCAGCAGTGACAGCTCAGCCAGCGACTCCTCTGACAGCCAGGACTCCTCTACCTCCTCCGAGGACAGTGACAGTGAGGACAGCTCCTCCTCTGTTGAGAGTCTTTCTGAAGAATGGCTAAAAAGCAAAGGTCATGATAACACAGCAGGCTTAGTAAAGATGCAGACACTGAGTCCTTGAGCAAGAGGTTGCATAGATAACAGAATGTGCATTCAGATAAGTAAGAAGACAGAAACCATACGGAAGAGGAAGATAAGACCACCGTGTTTGCAGATCCCACGGAATAGCTCCCACCAATGAGGAGCTCGACTTTTGCAATATGTATGAGCTAATTAAAGGTACTATAAGTAAGTGTAGTTTTGAAAAATAAATCGAGACTTGCTGAACATGATGCCTTGAGTGCTTGTCTCCCGCGACTCCACCCAACACTCCTCCTCCTCCCCCTCCTCCTCCTCCAGCAGCTCTTCCTCCTCCTCCGACTTCGACTCGGATCCGAGCTCCTCCAGCAGCAGCAGCAGCAGCAGCTCTGAGGATGAGCCCCCAAAGAAGAAGAAGAAGAAATAGCTGGGGAGCTGCAGGACTGGTGTGGAGTGGGGGACAAGCCCCTCCCAGGGGCTGGAGCACACGGCTGCCAAACATTCAATGGTCAACATTTCTACTGCTCACACTTTCCAAGTGTTTTGCCTAGTTGTTCCTAGGACATGGAAGGTATTAAATGGCTTCCTGAGACGTACTGAGAGAGTATTTTTGTGCTTTATCCTTTTATGGAAGATTTTACTTTTTTAGTTCCAAGAAAAATTAAAAAAAAATCTATCATCAGATTCGTTTCCATGAGCTGAAGTCCAGTAACCTGGATGCTTACATGCTGGAAAGCAAAAGCTTTTTATTGCAGGTTATGTTGTGCATCGTGTGCTGTTCCTCTGTTAATGACAGCTTCACTTCCATTGAGAAAATCCTCTCCAACTGTTAAAAGCAGAAGTTTTTCAGCGCTGCTGTGGAGCTGTGGCATAGTTGAAGCTGAATGCACAACGTGTCCCACACAGAGCCTCCCATCTCATCAGCTGGTGCCAAATGGATTCTGTGCTGCTGAGCTTGTGTTCCAATGGCTTTTCCTGATGCTTCCAGGTCCAGTCTTAAGTGCACCATCCAGCTGAGCTGTGTTGGTTTGTTACTGATCAATGGAGTTTGTTACTGATCAATGGAGTGCCCGCAGGCTCTGGGCTTTTCACTCCCCTGTGGCCTTGGCTCGTGCGTTGGAAGTGTTTGCTGAGACACAGAGTGTTGGTGGTGGGAAGCAGCAGCTCAGTGACTTGGGGCTGCTGCTGCTTTAGGAGTTTCATCTTTGTGCCTTTTTTTGTCAATTCGGTGTGCCCCAGTGAGACAAGGGCTGCAGTGGGTGTTCTGCAGAGCTCCAGCTCAATATTGCCACGCAGCAAAAGCAGAGAAATAATAACAGCCACAACTGGGCACTGTTCTCACTGGATGCTCAGTAAAAAAGAGACTCCTTGAAATAAAGGGCTCAAAGGAAAGTGTTTCCCTTTGCATGTGTGAAATGCAGGATTGCCGAGTGACAGTCTGCAGAAATTCAGTCATTCTTTGTTTGTGGGAACTGCCCTGGAGAAGGAAGTGAATGCAAAAGCCCCACAAGCCCTACAAAAGCAGATGCAGACAGGCTGCAGAGCAGGGATTGCTGGATGCAGAGTGGGAATTCGTTGTTCTTCTGGTGCATTGAAGCAGTTGCCATTAGGATTTTATTTGGTGATGCAGTCTCCTGAATTTCTTCTTGTCGGAGTGCCCTTTGTGGGGAGGGGGCATCACTTGTGGAAGAATTCTCAAGTATCTTGGTTTAGGTAGAATACAGTAACTAAAGTATTTTTAATAATTTTTATGGAAAAAGTAGTGCGTAGACTTCCTTTGGAATAAACTGTACTTCTTTAAATGTTTGTGCGTGTGTGTCTGTGAGCACTCCTGTGTTTTACAGAACACGCTGCAGACTGTAAATAAAACTACCAGAAAGGTGTTGAAGTCTTGTGGACTGAATGTACCATTTAATGGGAAAGGGAATAAATTATTAAGCAGCAGTTGCTAAGTGGATGCTTCCTGCAAATATCTGAAATCTTTGTGGTGTTTGTGTGCAGGTTTCAGCTGGAGTTGCCCTGGCATTGCCTCCCAGAGGGGCAGGATTGCTCCCCAGGAAGTTCTCCAGCCAGAAGTCCCTCTGGATCCAGATTATTTTTAAAAAAAAGTTTAGTTTGTCTTGGCTTTTTCTTTTTTTCCTGCCCTTTCTGGTTTGTCTCTCCCTGTTCTTCTTTTACAGAGGAACCCCTCCCCAGCCCGGCCAGAGCCGCAGCCTCCTTCATGTGCCGCTGCCTCACTCGCTGCTGCTGGTGCTGGCTCAGGAATGTGCTCAAAGCCCGGCTAAGCAGGAATTGTTCCGGGCCTGCTCTGTTGAATCGCTGCCGCCGCGAGCAAAGCTGCCCCTGCTCCTTGAGGGGAGCGCTCGCTGCAGCCCGGCAGGAAAAGAGCCCAGGAAAAGCCGCGCCCTTTGCAGGAGAAGCGCTGGGAGCAGAGGGGAGAGCGGGAAAAGGCAGCGAGAGCAGCTGGGCGGGCGGGGCGGCATCAGCGCTGATCCCTCCGCGGGCAGGAGCGCATCACAAATAGTCCCTCCGGCGGATCACTCCGCGGGCGGGCGCCATCACCGCTAATACAAGTATTTATAAATTCAAAAGAACTCATTAACACAGAAGAAAGCAAGTATGCTTCATGCTGGGTGGGAAACATAGGGTCTAAGGGATAAGAATTTTAAAGTTGTTGATTTTTTTTTTTTTTTTTATTTTATGAGAGAACTACATATCCCATGGCACCCACAGAGTTCAGGACGGGTAGAGAGGATGAAACAAACTTTAAAGAGAACCTTAACTGAATTAATAATTGAAACTCAAATGTCATGGGGTATGTAGTTCTCTCATAAAATTAAAAAAAATTAATATAAAATAAACAACTTTAAAATTCTTATTTTATTATTATTCCATGTTCTTCTCCCCCTCCTGGATGAGGAATAGGGGTCGGTATTTGCGGCTGTGCACTGTAAGGAAATAAACGAGGAGTGGCTGAACCTGCCATCGCAGGTGGCTGTGATCTGGCCACTGGAGGAGAGGGTGCAGTGGATCTGGGTAGGGTACTGCCAGCATGCGGGATGGGTGAGGGGTGGGGACCCAGTGCTGCAACCTCTGGAGGCAGATAATCTGCACGTTCTCTGAGTCGGAAATAAAGGTGACGAACAAAGTCATCCGAAAGCTGAAAGCGACGGTGGAAAAATGAGGGATCAGATGCCTGTTGTGGATTTCGAAGCTGTGAAGAAGGCATATGAGAAGTTGGAGTTGTATTGGTTGTTGTAAAAAAAGGAGATGAAGCTTGGGAAGATAGAGGAATGCTTTCTGAAGCTGTGCTGGTCACTATATCCTTCTCACTGAAGTGTTGAGCAGGCATTTGAGGATGAAAAAGTCCCATAAAATCAGCTGAATGTCCCTGAGAAGTTCGAGAAGAATGTGCATGAAATGGAATGTCTCGATGCGAGACGTCACTATTAATAACACGTGCTTGGTCCTGTTGTGATGGAAGAGGTGTCCACGTATAGTTGAGAAAGTCCTCTTTCTGTTCTGGAGATAAAATCGTATTTGTTTCGCTGAAATGGCACGGGAAACATGGTTCAGCATCGTGTGATTGTTGTGATAATCCTCTGAGTGGTGTTATCAGAGTGATGATAGGGGGTACATGCCGTGGTGACACGGCAGCTGTTGAAATGTCTCTGCTGTGTGTCCACGGCTGTGGCTGCGGTGCAGACGGGGGCTGTGTGGACACAGAGCTGGTAGGAGGTGTAGCTGCCGAAAGCTCCTAGGATGGAACTGCAGTAGCCGAACGAATTGCACTGCTGGCTGGAGGTGCTGTGCTTATCGGTCGTATCGGCGTGGCAGCTGAAGCGTCCGTGTGTGGCTGGAGGTGCCGGGCGGGCGGCCGGGACCGTGGGCGGGACCGGGCTGGCCTGGGAAGCGCTGGTGCCGGGCAGCGGGGCCGTGGCTGGGCTGGCAGCGGGGGCGGGGCTGGGCTGGAAGCGGGGCCGGGGCGGGGCTGGCAGCGGGGCCGGGGCTGGGCTGGAAGCGGGGGCGGGGCTGGAAGCGGGAGCGGGGCGGGGCTGGAAGCGGGGCCGGGGCTGGGCTGGAAGCGGGGCCGGGGCTGGGCTGGAAGCGGGGGCGGGGCGGGGCTGGAAGCGGGGCCGGGGCTGGGCTGGCAGCGGGGCCGGGGCTGGGCTGGCAGCGGGGGCGGGGCTGACGTCCCGGGCAGGGCCGGGGCCGGGCCAGGAGCCGCTCGAGCCGCGAGCGGCGTTGCCGGGGTAACCGGCACTGAGGAGGGGCGGCCGATGCCGCGCCGCGCAGGCGTGGAAGCGAGGGCTCCCGAAGGCGGAAGTAAGGCCGGGATGGAAGCGGCGGGAGTGATGACGTCACAGCAGGCGCCGCCGTTCAAACGCGGAAGCGGCCGCGAACCCGGGCCGCGTGGGGATAGCGGGAGGGCCCGATGGAAGCTCCGGGACCGCCCCTGGCCGCGCGCATGGCTCATCTGATGGGAGGACCCCAGGCTCGGGAGGTAGGGACCTGCCTCTGCCTTGCGCCGTAACAGATGGATCGGGCGAGATGAAAACCGAGAAATATTCTCGGCACTCTCGGTTCCTACACTCAGGTGTATTCCTAGTTCCTGACATTCCTTTAAAACTACCGAATTCTTCTCTCAGGTCCCTGGCAAATGGGGCTTTGCAGCCTGGGGGAGTTCTTGCAAAACGGGGTCTAGTGAAGCGCTCTGCAGGAGTGGTTGTGCACCTGAGCGGTCATTAATTGTCTCCTCTAATGAGGGAAACGTGATTAAACTCCCGGTGCTGTGCTGCTGTTGTGTGTCGGCCTCGAGGTGTGAGACAGTCCCTGTGTCACACTGGAGTTGCTTAGTGGCTGGACTGGGACTGGGACAGGTCTTGTTGGTCAGGAACAAAAGGGAAAATTTATCTTTTGGCTTGCTTAATATCTTGGCTTTATTAATGTATCAATGTCAATTGTTGTCATTTGCTGCCTCCTGCACAGTGTGTTTGCAGCTCTGTGTGAGAGCAGACTCTCCCCTGTTGGGGAGTGAGACAATCCTGGAATATCCTGAGCTGGAAGGGGCCCACAGGGATCACCCAGTCCCACCCCCGTCCCTGCCCAGAGCCCCCAACAGCCCCAGCCTGGGCATCCCTGGCATCGCTGTCCAAACGCTCCTGGAGCTCTGGCAGCCTCGGGGCCGTGCCCATTCCCTGGGGAGCCTGGGCAGTGCCCAGCAGCCTCTGGGGGAAGAGCCTTTCCCTGATCTCAGCCTGAGCCTGCCCTGGCCCAGCTCCAGCTGCTCCCTGGGTCCTGTCTGTGTCCCAGGGAGCGGAGATCAGAGCTGTAGCCCCCGATGTGTTCTGACCTCACACTTCTCTACCAGAACAAACCCAGTGCCCTCAGCAGCTCTTTCATGGTCCTTCCACACCCTTCCCCATCCCCATGTCCCTTCTTTGGATGCTGTCAGCTTTGTATCTTTTGTATACTGTGGCGCCCAAAAGTGCCCCCAGGACTCCAGTACAGTTTAACAGCAATGAAAGGAAACAGTGGATTTCAACTTTGATCTCAAAAGCTGTCTCAGGCCCCTGATACTGCCTCGAAATGTCTTTGCAGTTCTTGCTTTATGACTTGTGTCAAACACGGAGAGAGTGAGACTGAGCCCCGGGGTCAGGTTCTGTGTGAGAAGCCACACAGCAAGCCAGAAATCTTTGCTCCAGATCACCAGAAATTTACAGTATTGAGGGTGGAAATACTGAGAGTTGAGTCTTGGGAGCTGAGCCAGGAAAGCAGCACCTCTGCCATGGGCAGATTTGGCACGTGGAGAGAGCTTGAGCAGCTTGCAAGAGGTCCCAGCAATGTGTGTGTGGAGCTGGGAGGAGCATGAGTTGCAGTGTCGTGTTTGGAGTCCCCCTGGGTGAGGATGTAGGAATAGACTGGAGTTTTTGGTGACTGAGGTTTCTTTTCTGTGGCAATAATTGTTCTTGGCCACATCATTTTGGTTTGTTACTCGCCTGTGGTTTGTTCTACAGGCCTGTTTCCTTTCTCTCCTACTATGGTGTCTCAGTTATCTTCAGCAGAGGCTCAGCAATAACTAAACTTGAGCTTAGATACTTAAACTTCAGTTCAGAGTAGATACATGGAAGAAATCCTTCCCTGTGAGGGTGGGCAGGCCCTGGCACAGGGTGCCCAGAGAGCTGTGGCTGCCCCTGGATCCCTGGCAGTGTCCAAGGCCAGGCTGGACACTGGGGCTTGGAGCAGCCTGGGACAGTGGAAGGTGTCCCTGCCCTTGGCAGGGGTGGCACTGGATGGGCTTTAAGGTCCCTTCCCACCAAGGCCTCGTCTTCCTTTGCCTTCAGTGTCTGCCTCAGAGTTTGTACCCAAACCAAAGTGAGGTTGGTGTCATCTTCTCTAAACTGGGAGAACAGATCACTCCAAGCTGTGGGGAGATGGAGAGGCTGTAGGATGGAGAGGGTGCAGCCCTGCAGACGCCGAGCTGTGGGGTTGCTGCTTTCAACAGCCTCGTTGTTGCTGCGGACACAGCTCAAGGTGGGTCTGAGAGAGACAAACTCTGCTTTTGGGGGTTTGTGTTGATGAGGAGGGGAGGGGAGGTCGCTGCTCTGCTTCTTGTAACTGCTGTGGCAGAGCCAGGAGCCCAAGGCAGGACAAGGGCAAAGCAAACCTCTCCGAGCTCTTGGGTTCTCTTCATTCCCAGATATTCTGATTCCTGCCCAAGTCCAAGTTCATTGTGCTGTGCAGGATGCGAGTTTAATCAGGTTTTAGTGCTGGTTTAGCTGAGTGTTTCTAGGGCTTGAGGATGAAGCCAAATGCTCTGCACTGAAAAAGTGATGGATGTTCAGCACGAGATTCTCTTCAGGAACTGGCACGAAAAGTGGTTGCTGAAGCTGAGGGAGGAGCAATTCACAGCTTGGCTGGAAGAGGGAGAAGTGCTCACTGCTGGTCTGTCACTTCATCCTCATGAGTGAGTCTGGGAGCTCCCGAGATCGGCCAGGCTGCAATTTCAGATAGTTTAGATGGGCTGGCCTTGAAAAAATCATATTTTGGTGCCTGGAGCAAAAGCTGAAGGTGGCAGGAAGTGGCAGCAGTGGCAGGGAACTGAAGTGACACCACCCTGAGCTCAGAACTAATTTTGGTTGTGACCTTGAGCAGTCCCTGGGCCACACCAGAGCTTTTTGTGTCACCTGCTTTGGGAGGTTCTTCCTTGCCCGTGGAGAAGTTGGGTCTGGCACAGGTCTGCTGTGGAGCACCTGTGCCACCACCTTTAAAGAGCCACCCTGGAGGTGTCAGTGAGCCCCTCAGTGCCTGCCCAGCCTAGAGCAGGGCTGGGAGGGCAGGGGGCTCAGGGAGTGCTCATTCCTGGTGGTGTTGGAGCTCTGAGCCCAGCCCTGAGCTGGGTTTGTGGCTCTGAGGGCACGGGGAGTGTCCGGAGCAGGCCTGGCCTGGGCAGAGTAGGAACTCCTGGAGTAACTCCTGAGTAAGCCACACCTTCCACGCGAGAGGGAGGCACTCCCAGAGTCAGGCGCTGTCTCCTCAGAGGTGCTTTGGGGTTTAATTCTGTTCTCACAGTGACTCCTCTCACCTGGGAACCCCGTGGTTACCTACAGAGGGTCTGAGGCCTTAGGGATGTAAATATGGACAGGAGGGGTTGGAATCTGCCTATCAGGGAATCTTCCCCTTGCCCAGAGGAGAGTGTGCAGAACTCTTCTGTGTGATGATAATGTTTTCATACTTTAGGTGTAAAAATAAAAAATGGGAGAAATCTCGTTTTTCTGGCAGCACACAAAGAACTTTCTTCTGTGTCACCGCTAAAACTCTGTGAGGGGATGAATACCTGGGAATCTGAAAGAGACATAGCTGGAAAGCATCAATATGAATGGATTTTTCTGCTTCTTTTTGCACTTGAAAGAAAGGTGAAAGTTACAGGCTGAGTCAAGCTTTTACCCTTTATTTCAATCAATTCAGTTATTGCTAAATATGGCTACACACAGGTAGCCCAGGTGACAGAGCTGCCTCCAGCTGCTCCTTGGCCCCAGTGTCCCACGCGGGATGCTTGAGTTATCCACTGAGAGCCCCCTTGAGACTGGAGCACAGGTAAATCTGCCTGTCTGAAGGGCAGGATTGTGTCCTAAGTCCCTCCTCATTCCTTCCTTTCCTCAGGCCCCAGCTGTGGCTGGGCCCACCATTGTGGCTTGGGTGGCAGTGGCACGTTGGAAAGCCCTGGGGGTGCCAGCTGGGGGTGAGAGCTCAGGGTGCCAGCCCAGGCTCCACCAGCACTTGGCCCACACTGGGGCACAGATTGAGAGATGAACTCTTGGAAGCTTGTCCTGAGTGCGGGAGCTTTGGGGTTCAGTCTGGACCGGGCGGTGACGAGTGGAGACGAGAGATCTCTGAAGTCAGATCTTGGAACATGCGGTTTATTGCAAAGGGCGTGGGTACAGGGGCACTGCTTAGAGCTGCCAGCTGCAGCTCTGAGCACGCCCAAGAGAGCAAGAGTGTAAGCGGGTAAGTAAAGAGAGAGAGGGAGAGAGAGGAATGAGGGTGAAGAAGTAGTGAGAGAGAATGTCTGAAGTCTTGGTTACAATACAATAAATCATCTTCTGTACTGAATATTCTAATTGTCACTAACCAATCTAATACAAGATACAAATCCTATAGCATTTACATACAGCCTGTAAGAGTTCTTGTATTACCATAGAGTGTTACATCTTAACTCTTAAAAACTGCTCTTTGGACCCCTTCTGCTGAGCTAGTAGGGTCTGCTCTGACCCTTGGACCTGCCTGCAAGCAGAGGGTATTGTTCAATCAAGAGGGGATTACCTTCAGTCGGCCATACCATTGTTTTCCAGTTGTTCAGTAACTAAGATTTGGTATTTCAAAAATGGCTTTCATTTCGATGTCGCTTATAGTTTTCATATTGTCAAAATCTTTTGTCAGGCAATCATATTTATAAGGCTTTCCTGTTTCATCTTCCCCAACACTGAGGAGGATGAATGGTACCTGCTGGCAAAATTCGGTGCTTTCACAGAGCTGTGATAAACCCCAAAGTCTTAGACTGCCAACCTACAGCCTCTGCACTGTCACATTCCCCAGTTGCATTTTGTATTGGAATTTTACCTGCTCCCACCTGCGTCCTCCTGCTGGCAGTGCCAGCAGCCCACGTGCTGCCTCTCCTGAGAGCAAGTTCCTGCCTGTTTCCTCTCCCAGCCCCAGCTCTTGCTTCCCTCTGGCAGAGGCAGCTTTAGGTGCAATATCCTGATGTTTCTGCGAGTGGGTTTTGGAATAAACCTACACACAGGATGTTCATGGGTTGCTGCTATGGATTCTGTGAAAGGTGATCAGGAAAAGCAAGTTCAGAGTTACTCAGGGGATCCTCTGATTCCTGCCCATCTCACGGAGCTGCTCAGGGTGAAACTACTACTCCCATGCTTTTTATTTTGCTCCTCTTAGTGCTGGTTTTTCCCCAGGTAAGTCAGTGCTGGAGCAGCCCTTGTGGGTTTATCTGTGATGAGCAGTGGTTTTGTCTGCACACGGAGATAGCAGATTCCAGCTGTAGTGTGCAAACGTCGGTGCTTTGTGCCTTAGTGCACAGCCACATTTGTCAGCTGACAGGGCTGATGCGATGAGAAAACCTCGCACTCTCCAATAACCTGAGCACAGGCACTTCCTGCGTTGTTACATTTAACCAAAGCTCTGATAAAAAATACTACATTAATTTTTCTAATGGAGACCAGATTCCGCATTATCATCATTTACGTTTTTGGATAGTCTTTGATTGACTCTGGTGGGAAGGGAGGTGAATCAGTATCTTGTACTTTAGGGAAAGATCTAGGGGAGAATTGAATTGTACTTCCTTGGAATTCACATCACCCGCCCTTAGTCGGAGATGTTGATCTTGAGAACAACAAGCAGAGAACAGCCCAGGAAGGGCTGAACGTGACAAAACAGTGCAGAGCATACAGAAATCCTCTTTGCTGTGTTCATCATTCTGTCTTCATCTTGGATTGTTTCCACCCTTCTCCTCCACCTGGAAGTCACAAGCATCCTGCAGTGGCAGGTACTCTGGGTTCTTCTGCCAGGAGTAGTCTAAGAACAGCTTTTGCTGGGAGCAGCTCTGACCTTGCTGAAATCACTGCTGAAACCTCCCCTGACTCTTGCAGTGCCAGAATTTCAGGGTGCCAGTGGTGAGGCAGGGACTGAGCCTGGTTCATTGTCCCCAGAGCTCGGGTAGTACAGGACAGTCAGGCCAGTAAAGCCCCTGCTCAGGGCTGGGAACGAGATCCTGGCCGGCTTTCCCTCTCTGCCCCTCTCTGCAGTCCTGCTGGGCTATGTCATGCTACTATGTTACAGCATTGTTCCATGTCTTTTTTTTTTTTTTTGGAAGTAATGCCGGATATTGGCAGTCAGGGGCGATGGAGCGAGGTGAGCAGTGACCGGTGGACAGAATGAGTTGTTACGGCCTCGGTCTCAATTTTTGGAGCAGCTCTAAGCATCCGTTGTTGTTTGTGTGTTTTAGGTGGTCCACTTGCAGGATGTCCTGGCCCTGGATGCTGGAGCGTGCAAGCCTAAGGTATAGGTGTGGTGTACTTCAGTCGGAGCAGGGAGGCTGTGGTTTCACAGTCTCTCAGCATGTTTTGTGTGTTTTTGCTTTGCTTCTCTGCAGGTGCTGCTGCTGCCCTGGGCATGCCAAGGGACAGAGGCGAGCAGGTGAGTTGGCATTTAGGTGGGGTGGCTGATAGGCCAGCGGTCTATGGCAGCGTGCTGAGCGTGTCCCTTTTCATTGTGCAGGTTTGTCCTGGCCACCTCCAGAGTCAGATCAGGATTTGAGGTGAGCCGGGGCAGTGGTGTGGAGTAGCCCGGGGATGCTCTTCTGGAGGGCAACAGTGACGTTTTCTGTTTTGTTGTCTTAGGTACCGTGAGCAGGTGTGGAGCTGAAGTTTGGAGAGAGCAGGTAAGCGCTGAGCCTTGGCAGTTTCGAGGGAGGGGGCCTTGCGGAAGGGGTCTCTTTTGGCGTGTGTTGTCAGAGGCTGAATTTTCTCCTTGTTCTCCATCTTTCGCAGCTGCCAAAGCGGACCGTGGGGAACGTGTTGACATCTGAGGTGCTGATGCATTTTTTCTGCCAAGGATGGATTTTGTCCGTTTGTCTTCAGAAAGCTAAGTGTTGGGAGCGGTGGCTGGGAGAAGGGAAAGGCCTTTGGAGTTCCAGGAGGCAATTGGAAGTTAGCTTAGAGGAGAGGGCTGTTGTGGGAGGGCCCCTTGGAAGTAAAGGGAGAGGGTTTCTCCTCAGCATCACCTGAGCCTTTGCTGGGCAGGGCAGTTCCCACCCATCTCTGTCATCGGCCTTTGAGTCTCGACATCATCGTGGATCTTTTTGCCCGAGGAGCTCGCCTTCGGGTCTGGCACGATCGCCACGGTCTCCATTTCACCTACTCGCTGGCGTAGCCACCCGCGGGCATCTTGGCCACTTGCTGGATGGTCAAAGGTAAGGGATCAAAGCTCGGGTTGTCAAGGAATGGGTCAAGGGGTCAAAGGTCAGGGGATAAAAGGTCAAGGCTTGGGCTCAGGATTAGAGGTTCCAGCATGATTTTCCGTGGTGGTTCCCAGTGTGGGGACACGGGGTGTGGGGTCAGTGGCGCCGGGGGCGGGCAGGAGCCCCGTGGGCAGTGGCCGGCAGCGGCGGGGACGCCTCCGTACGGTCGCGCCCCTCCACTGCCAGCAGAAGCCCCCCTGCGCCGTGCGGTGCCCGGCCCCACTCCTTGCCCTCCCCGCCGCTGCCTTCCCGCACTCCCACCGCACCCCCTGCTCCCCTCCAGCCCAGGGAAATGCAGGAAAACACAAAATCATTGAGGTGGAACAGTCACCGGAGCTGCCCGAGCCATCCCCCCGCCTGAAGGCGGCAGCTGCCCAGAGCCAGGGGCACCCAGCAGGATGCAGCTCCCCTTTCCCAGGAGCTGGAGGCAGGGTTTCCCAGGCAGGGGGAGCAGGGAGAATTTCAGCTCCCAGCAGCTCTCTGTGAGTGCTGGATGGACTCTGGGCTGAGCCAGGTGGGAGGTGTGGGTGGTGTTCATGTCCCCAGGAGCTGCTCAAATCCACCTTAAACTCCTGGAATGGTCTGTGCTGGCAAGAACCTTACAGACCATCCTGTTCAGCCCCTTGCCATGGTCAGGGACACCTTCCTGGGGTGTCTGTGCCAGAGTGGTGGAATGGGCAGGACTTTCTCCCTGAGCCCAGTCCCGGGCAAGATTGGGGTTCCCATGGGAAGAAGCCTGTGAGCTGCATTTCCGGAGCTGGGAGCCTCCATGCCCGGGAGTGTTTCCAGTACTGTTCTTTGGCTTTTTCCATAACTGGGCATGATGTTTCTCCCCAGAGTAAGGTGGTTTTCCCTGGATTGTTGGGGTAAGACACTGGCTGTTTGACAGCTCTGTTGTCTCTTTGTCCTGAATGGAAGAGTGAGGAACGGGGGATGCTCCCGACTGTCCCAGGGATGTGGGAACAGCCCAGTTCCAGTGAGGAATGTGACGCCCAGCTCGTGGCGTGTGCCCTGAGATGGTCTTTGCTGTTGTTTTGTCCTTAGAGCCTGTTGGAGTGCTGGCCTGGATTTGGGAGGAGCCAAGTAGCCTGGAGCAGTGAGGTTTTTCCTGTCAGAAATCCATGCTGGGGATGTTTTCTCTGGCTGTCCCAAGGGGAAGGAACAGCTCTGGAGTTTTTGCAGCCACAGGCTGGGGATGCATCCCCTGAAAACCAGTTCAGGATCGTTCATCTGACTCTGTCCCTGACCTGTGACTTCCAGGGAGCCTTCTGGTCTTCTGGATATTCCCAGGAGAGGATATTCCACCACCTGACTTTTAAGCCAGGAATTCCAAACCCAGTAAGTCGGTCACATTCTATGGGAGCTGCCCCAATGGTGGGATGGCAGAGGGCACACCCCACGCTGCTGTTTGGGACATTCCTGACTGGAACGGGAGCCAGCTGGGCATTTTGGAGCACTGAGGCCACCAGGGCAGCCTTGAGTGGCATTCCCAGGCAATGCTGAGGCATCCCATGCCTGTGGCAACACATGCCTGATGTGGAGCAGAGAGAGGAAGGGAGAAATTCTGAGTTGATGGGAGGAATGGAATTGGGCTTTCCAGAATGGAATTGGTATAGGTGCTGATGGTATCATGGAATCATGGGGTGGCTTGGAAGGGACACAAAGACCCTCTGGGCTCTGTTATCCCATCCCGTGGCAAAGAACACGTCCAAAACTGCCTCCTCACCCCCATGGAATGGCAGTGGGTGTTGGGAGCTCTGGCTGGAGCACCTGGAGACCAGGTAAGAATAGCAGTGGCATTGTTTTGGCTGCTGCTGGATGTGGTTTTCTCTTGTCAAGATGTTCCTCTGATTGATGTTTTCACAGTAGCTTGCTAGGCCTCATTTGAGGATAATTCCAAGAATTTGGAAGTCGTTGGAAAAGAATGAGGAAAAAAGGTGAACCTGATCCATTTCTAGTAATTCTGAACTTCTCTTGCAGCACCGTTCCAGGGGAAAGCTGGTGAAAGGATAAAGATGCAGAGGAACAAGTGTTGTAAACCCCCTTGCCTCCCTGACAAAGCAAACCTTTCTGCAATCCCAGTAAATCTCTTGGAGAAACTGTGGGATCATAAGGTTTCCTAGGAAAGGAAAACTAAGGACAGAGATGAGGAAATAGGCTTCCAATTAACAATGATTTGATGGAGGTAGGAATGATTCTTGTATGTTTGATGCACCCCTTTTTATTCCTGGGATAATTTTAAATGATTTCTTTAAAAAATCATTTTGATTTGGGAATTCAGATTAGAGAGGAAACGATGCAAAATAAATGCAGGGAGAGATCACAGAATCATCCTGGAATGGCGGAATAATTTGGGTGGGAAGGGACCTTAAGGATCACCTCATTCCATCCACAGGGTGCTCCAAGCTGCGGCCAGCCTGGCCTTGAACACTTCCAGGGATGGGGCAGCCACGATTTCCCTGGGTTTACGGGCACAAGAGGAAATTTCCAGCAGGAACTGAGGGGTTTCCCTTGCTCTGCCTGGCCCTAGCAGGGCTTTGGGAGGCAGAGGGTGTGGGAACAGGAGCTTTGTCCACTGCCTTGGAGGAGTCTCTGATGTCCCAAAACCCAGCAGAGCAAGTGGTTGTGGTTTAACATCCCGTTCAAAGGAGATGCCAGGCCAGGAACGGGAATGGACTGCAGAGCAGGGATGGTGGCCAGCAGAGGGGTGACTGTCCAGGGGGTCCCAGCAGTCCATCCCTGCTGCCCAGGTTTGGGATGAGCAGGCTGGTGAGTGTCCCTGTGCTTGCTCTGCAGGATGAGGAAGCCAGGCCTGCTGAGGAGGAAGATGAGGAGGTGTGGGAGGATGGAGACAACGGCCACCAAAGGCTGGGGAAGGCACAGATCCAGGTAGGAGACGTTGCCTTGCGAGGAGAGGGACTTGTCTGTCCCGTTGGAATTTGGGGCGTGAGGCCAGTGGAACAAAGGCTTTGATTCCATTTTCTTGCTCGGGTTTTCACGTGCCTTAAGAGAGCTTTGTGAAAATGTCATTATCCCTGATTGAGTCTCTGAAAAACAGGGATTGAACCTTTCAGAAGGGGCCCAACCCTGCCTGCATGTATCCAAGTGCAGCCCCCACTCCCTGTTTTTGTGTACAGCTGGGATGAGACCTCAGCTGCTGTTACTTGCCAGCTCACAAGTTGTGTAGCTCAGAGCCTCAGCCATGAAGGGCCAGGCTGTGTTTAAAACAGCCCAAGGTGCCAGAGAGCTGAAGTAATTTCCTAGCAGGTAACTTGACTTGGAAGCTGCATTCTAAAATTTGTCTGCATTTAATTGATGTCCCACATGGAGACACCTAAAGAAGCAGAGGTGGGGTGTTCCTAAGAAAGGAGCATCTAAATTCTTTGGTGGTAGAGGGCTTAAAGTCTGAGTGAGGTGCCTTTAGGACACTTCCATTCCAGTATCTGAATAGAATTTAAATGAAGTAGCCAAATCCTGACAAGCTTGTATGAACTCCAAAGCCTCTGCAAGTGGTTTACAGCCAGGGAAGGAGATAAGAGTCTGGAGTCTCTTCCCCAAAACCTGGCTCCTGGTTTCTTTGGCCAGGCATAGGAAGAATTGTGTATTCCCTGGGGCTCTCCTTATGGGGAGAGGTTTACTTATGTGCCCTGGGTTTATTCAGTGCATCTTCAAAGTGATGGAAACTGATTGCATTGAAATGCCAGGGGTGCCAAATGTTTTCCCCAGCCAGAGCTCGGAGCCAGCCCAGTGGGAAGGGGTTTAGTGGCCATTTTCCCACTCCCTCGGGGCAGCAGCACTGGAGCACTCGCAGCCACCCGTGCCTGAGGTGCCAAGTACTGGCAGGAGGCAAAGCCAGGGACTGGGCAGGAGGAGCTTGCAGTGCTCCTGGAATCGCAGAGCTGGAGCTGTGGGTTAGAACTGCCAGGAGCTGCTGCCTCACTCAAACCTTGTTTAAAGCTCAGCATCCCTCCTGCTCCCTTGGAATGATTGTTGCTTCTGTTGTTGCTCTTTCCCGATCCATTATGATTATTATTGTAAATTCCCACTCCATTTCTTCCATAGCCCTTTGCTTCCCAGAGGTGGTGCTTTAGGCAAGCCCCTCCAGCCTGGGAAGGGGCTTTTGGCTCCAGACTCAGTCCCAGTCCCCATGAGCAGCTGGAGCTGTGCTGTCCCCAGCAGGTGCCTTTCCTTCCTTCCCTGCTGCACTTTGGCTTTTTGAGGGCTCTCTAGGGGGTGAGGGAGAAGTTCTTTGTCATTCCAGGGCAGCATAAGCCCTGATCCCACTCAAAGCAGGAGGAATCATTCCATCCTTGTTTTTGGATACACCTTTGGTGTTCTCTCTCTTTTGCTGACACTGTGTGGTGAAGCAGCAGCTCCCTGGAATAACTTTTATTTGTAAAACAGTGAATTCCCTGCTGGAATCCCAGTCCCAGCCCCCCAGATCAAGGTGCAGTTTAAGGCCTTACACCCTGACCAGGACAAGTTCCTGTCCTTAGACATGGAAAACAGGGGAAAACTCAGACTGGATTGGAGCCAGCATCCAGAATGGGGAGAGTGAGGCAGCGTGCTTGGCCCAGGCTGGGGCTGGTACAGGGGGTGTTCCCCATAGGATGACACCCGTTTGGAGCAGATGCTTCTCTTCCTTTGTCCAAAGTCCAATGGCAAAGGAGTGAAGAACCCACAAGTGGGGCCTGGAAGGAAAACAGTTCTGTTAAAATTAGGCAAAGAATACACTAAGAAAAAATGGACATCCTTTTTAGGTATGAAAGTAAGTAGGGGAAAAATGTTGAAAAAGAGCTCTTTTATTTGGTGCCACCTCTCATTTTTTTATGGATAAAACCTTCTAGTGAGCAATCAGAACAGGAGTGGGAAAGCCAGGAGCCTTTGACTTCCACAGTGGACTTAATTGCCATGCTTAATTTCAACAATTTCTTCTCTCTCTCAGGCCAGGAAAACCCACTTAACTTGTCCCATCTTTGCCAAAAGCTTTGGTGTTTGAGCAGCCAAACCCAATGGGCTCTGGCCCCACCAGCCTGTACTGGAGGGCCCCTGGTCCTGCCCATGGTGTGGGATGAATCCCCAATTGTCCCCAGAGGGGGCTGCCCTGGTCCCTGCAGTGCCCAGCACCTGAGACACACAGAGAGCCCTGTCCAAAGGGGCTCCTTGTCAGGAATGTGGCAGCAGCCCCAGGAGCAGGCTGGAGGTGAGAACTGGGGCTGTGTTTGAGACTGACCAGGTCAGCTCAGTGTTTACCTGTGGGGGGAGTTTGGCCCCCCATGCTGAGTTGAAGCTGGATCAGGGTGACAGATGCTGCATTTTGGGCACCCTGAGAGTTTCTCTCCCCCTTGGAGATTTCCTGCAGGGATGGGGCAGGGCAGGGAGCAGAATTAACCCTGCACCTCCCGTGGGCACTGCTGGCCTTTGTCTCTCTGCTGTGCCATCAGCCTGTGGGAATTTGCTGCTGCCGCTGCCACCCCACCTGGGGGCTGCGTGCTCCTGGCAGCCCTTCCCAGCCCCACACCCGAGCTCCAGCGCTGCCTCCAGGCTGTGTTGGGAGAGTTTGCTGGGAATGTGCCTCATCCCTGGGAGTATCCTTTCCTTCCAGAGTGGCTGGATGGAGCTTCTGGGCTTGTCAGCTTCAGAGTTTGCTTGCAAAAGTCACTGCAGGGAAGAATGACAAGGAGGTTTGTCAGAGTGCTGCTGTCAGACCCCACCTGCCAGTCTGTGCTTTGGCTTGGAGGTTGTTGTGTATTGGCCCTGCAGGGAATGAATGTCCCCTTCCCACCTCAGCCCAGCAGATCCCAAGGGCTCTTCCTGGAGTACTTACTCTTTGCTTCCCTTTGGGATAACTTAATCTGCACCCTTCCAGGAGCAATTCCTTGGCTTCTCCTGGAGAAAACCCCATGGCAGAGGCAGTGTGCAAAGGAGCCCAGAGCTGTGCTTGGAGCAGGGAGTGCTGAGAGCTGCGTGTGCCTCTGCTGCCCCAGGCTGGCAATATCCCCATGGAACAGACTGGGCAAATGGCATTAGAGGGAGCACAATCCCTTCCTGGAAGAGGTTTTCTCCTGTGCAGATCAGGCACAGGGCAGGAAGGGAACTTTGGAGATCAGCTGCTTTCCCCCAGAAAGCATCACTCACACCAGCATGGATGACATGACCTGTGCCCAGCGCTCACCATGCACCCGGCCAGAATCAAGAGCAAAGGTGGGTTTGGGTGTGAGCACTTGAAATAACTTTGAAAGAGAAGCAATCACCTTTTGCTGCTTCTTTCTTTCTTGCAGATGCTGCGATTGCCTCTGGGCACATGTGCTGAACTCTCCCTGCAGGGAACTGTCAGGCCTTAACAGCTGTGAGGTTGTGTTCTTCTCAGTGGGGAACTGGAAATAATTATTAATTAATTGCAGAAATGTTTTCTGAACCTTTCCCCTTTCCTGGTAGATCTTCTCTCTCTGCCTCTGAATTTACAGCTGTTCCCTGGTGTCATTGGCCCTGCCTGAATTCCTTGCAGCTCCTCACTGGGAAAACCTGGGATGACTTTGAGGGGACAGAGGAGACATTTTCAGCTGAAAACCTGGGGTGACTGAGAGGGGACACAAGAATTGTTTGTGTAGGAAAATGGGAGGTGATGTCAAGCAGAGCAAGGTGGCATTTTTGAGGGAAAAGCTGAGGTGATGTTTAGGGGAAAGAATGCACATTTTTGGGGCAGAAAAGAGTTAATATTGTACAGGAAGGAAAAACTGGGGGGTAAAACTTGATGTAATCTGTAGGGGACAGAATGAATATTTTGGAGCAAAAATGAGGTACTCAGTAATAGACAAAGAAGGAAAATTTTGGAGGCCAAACTTGACAAAGTCTCAAGAGCAGAGAATGAACACTTGGAGGGAAAAAGGAGGTGATGAATACTGAGCATGTGGGGAAAATTTGGGGGCTAAATCTGAGCTAATCTCTAGGGGAGAGCATGAACACACTGAGGTAACATGAGGGAATCAGTTGTGGGCAGATAGGGAAACTTGTGTAAAAATAATATTAAATAAGCTGTAGAAAGAACATTTTGAGGTAAAAATGAGGTAAGCAGTAGTAGACAGATGGAAAACTTTGGGGGTAAATCTTGATAGAAGCTACATGGTAGAAAGGAAATAAATATTGAAGGAAGAATGAGGGAATCAGTAGTGGACAGGTAGGGGAATTTTGGGGGGTCAAACTTGAAATGATCTAAAGGTTGAGAATGAATCTTTTTTGGTAAAAATGAGGTAATAAGTTGTGGACAGTTCAGGAAAATTTTGGGGGTTAAACTTGAGGTAATCTCTAGGGAGAGTGTGACCACTGACATGAACTGAGGCAATCACTGGGGCTAGGCAAGGAAATTTGGGGTGTAAAACTTGGGAAGATCTGTAGGGCAAAGAATGAACATATTGAGGAAGCAATGAGGTGATCAGTAGTCAAGATGAGGTAGAATGTGGGGGGCAAACCCTGAGGTAATTATGTAGGAACCATAAGTGGTTTTGAGAAAAAATCTGACCTAATTTGTAGGGGACAGAATGAACATTTTGGGGGTAAGACAGACATAACCTGCGTGGTTTGGGTTTTAAAATCTAGTCAGTGCACAGGGGACAAAATAGACATTTTGGTAATAAAATCCGAGTTCATCTGTAGAAGAAAGAACTCATGTTTTGAGGTAAAAAGGAGGTGATCAGAACTGGGCAGGTAGGGAAAACTGAGGGGGTAAAATGTGAGGTCATCTCTAGGAGAGAGCAGGAGCATCCTGAGGTAAACTGAGGGAATTGCTGTGGACAGGTGGGTAAATCTGGCAGGTAAAACTTGAGGGAATCTCCATGGTAGAAAATGAGTATTTGGAGGTAAAAATACTCAGTCAGTGGTGGAGATGTACGGAAAATGTTGGAGGTAAAATCTGAGGTGATCTGTAGCAGAGAGAATGCACTTGATGGGGTAAACTGAGGTAATCACTTATGGACAGGTAGGGAAGTTCAGAGGGGTAAAAATTGAAAGCATCTGTAGGGCAAAGAATGAAAAGATTGAGGTGGAAATGAGGAAAGAGGTAGTGGACAGGTGGGGAAAGTTTTGGGGGCAAATCTTGTGGTAATCTCCAGAGCAGAGAAAGAATGCTTCCTTGTAAAAAATGAGGAACTCAGAAGGAGGCAGATGGGGACATTTTGGGGGTAAAATCTCAGGTCATCTCAAGGTGAGGGAAGGACTGTTTGGAGGTCAACTCAGCACTCACTGTGTCTTCCTTCCTTGGCATCAGCTGGCAGGGAAGGGAGAAGAGGCCTCAGGCTGGAGAGGGGCAGGAGAAAGGCACTGTGGGCAAAGGCACCTCCCTGGCATCCCCAGGGTACCTGTGGGGAACACAGTGGACACTTTGGGAGCAAAGGGAGGTGATGGCATTGTCCCTTTGGGGGATGCTGGCATTTAGATCATTCCATCCATTTGCCTGCTGACATTTCCCAGCCCAGGGGCTTTGGCTGCCAGGGCAGCACAAAGATTGTTCCCTGGGTGGTGCGCAGATTTGGGGGTTGGCTTTGCTAGTTCAGATGAATTCTACCCAAAGCCCTGAATTCCCTGCTGAATTGCCACTGGCATAGCCTCCCAGCGCCTCCTGGAGCATGGATATTCCCATGCAGAGCTGCCTATTTAACACCAGCTGTGTCAGGACCCAGCAGAGCTTCCAGGGAAGCTCAGCAGGGTCAGGGCAAGGACAGCTTCATGTTCCATAGAATTTGCTGTTTGTAACCCTCATCCCCCAGCCCCCCCCCCAATGTCCCTGGGGGCACCTGACAGAGTTCCCTGGAATTCAGCTGCCTGCACCCCCCGAGCTGGGGCTCCAGGTGATATTTGAAAGCAGGAACAGGCACTGGCTGGACACGCTCCCAGCCCGTGCTGAGGCAGCCCCTGTGCCCACGGGAGGACTTCTCTCCCTGCAGGAGTTGATTTCATTCCAGAGCCTCAGGAGTGGCCTCTGCAGGTTCTTTTCCCTCAGGAAAGGGATGCACATCCCTGCCTTCAGGGCACCTGCAGTGGGAGCCACCTGGGAAAGCTTTCCATCAGTTGTGCAGTTCCAGCTGGCTCCCCAAAAACTCCCAACTCAATCCAAAGAGATTTCTCTGACTCTGACCTTTCATTTGAAGGCATCTCTGAGGGCATTGCTTAGCATTTCATTGCTGTGGGGGAAGCTTGCCTTGGCTTTAACACTGCTGAGGGATGATGGCCTCAGGCTGGAAGGGAAGGCATTTTGGGTGGCTGGGACATAGCTGGCAGGTGTGTGGGAGGTCAGCACTGGGAATTGCTGTCTGAGCCCCTCTGCAAACAGCCCATTCTGACATTCCCCAGTGCCAGCTGTTCCTTGGGGCATTTTTGGGGTGTCAGTGGGGTCTGTCGGGACTGAAGCATCTCTGGGTGCCTGTTCAGAGCAGCCCCTGGCCGAGGGGCCGCGGGCAGCCCTTTATCCATGTCCATCCCAGCGCTGCCCGGGCAGCCCAGTGCCCGTTCCGGGGATGTGTGTTTGGCACACTGTGTGCCACGGGCAAGACACTGCAGGCACAGCTCCTCTCTGCAAATCCAAAGCACAAGAGCTGCTGCTTCCCTTCCTGGGCCTCCTGGTCTTCTCCTTCCCCCCATTCCCTGCCAGCTGGGACACACGGAAGGAGCACCAAGGAACACTCCTGGCAGTGAGCAGGAGTCGCTGAGAGCTCTGTGCAGCTCTGGGCCACAAAAGCTGGCCCGGCCTCAGCAGCCCCTGGGATTTTGGGCTGTGAACACTCACCTGTGGGAAAGGCCCCTCTGCAGGCAGGAGCAGCCCTGACCCTCTCCAGAAGAGCTTTGGCTGTGGAGCAAGTGAACCCTCAGGACTTGCCTTGCTCATTTCTCCCTGGAAAGGGCCATGGAACAAGCACCTTTACAGCTGTTGGGTAAATCCTGGAAAGGGCAGGAAATCAGGGTTATGGGAAGAGTTCAGTGCTGTCACACAACTGCTCACCTGTGTTGTTGCATGATCAGGTGCTGGCCATGGAGCTCTGCCCTATGGCAATTACAGGGGCTGGTGTGGCAAGCAGCATTAGCATAAAAGAAGGAGTTGTATTTGCATAGGAATGATCTTGCTGGCATTTGGCATTCCTATCCCAGGCAGGACATTGCCAGGAGCTGAGATTGGCTTGGCTGGAGCAGGGTGCTGAGAGTGCCCAGGTGTGGGTTCAGTGGCCAGAGGAGCCATTCACATAAGGGTTCGACTTGGTGGTCCTTGTGTAGCCATTGCCACTCAGGATCTCCTGTGCTCTGGAAATAAAGAAGAAACATTTTTCCCTGGCCTTTTAAAGCCAGAGGTTTTTGCAGTGGAGCGTGCAAGCCGCAGAGAAAGCGGGGGGGGGAGGAAGGAGAGCATCAGGTCTCAAGCGGCAGTTGTGGGATGAGCGGCTCAAGCAGCAGCGAGCCCCGGCGAGGCCCCGGTCCCGCAGCGGGCGCAGTCAGAGCAGGAGCGGCAGCAGCGGCCTCGGCGCCAGCGGCCGGGCCGGGGGAGCGGCTCGTCCCGCTGCAGCCGCGCTGGTTGGGCGGGGCCGCGGCGGGCGGGAGGCCCCCGGGGGAGCGGCCCGGGGCAGGGGGAGGCGGGCGCTGCCGTGCGCAGGGGGTGCGGCGGCCTCGGCAGTGCCGGGGCTGGGGGAGCTCCGCGTCCCCGCGGGGGCTGCGGGCGGGGCCGGGCCGGGAGCGCCGGCGCTCCGGTTGCGCCAGGGGGCGCCCCACAGGGCGGGCGGCGCTGAGGGAGCGGCGGCCTCGGGGGGTGCCGGGGCGGGCACGGGCGGTCCCCGCGGCCCGGCCGCTTCCAGGCGCGATCCAGTGCCTGCTGCGGGGAAGCGCCGCCCTCCCGGCGGGCCCGGCACCGGCACGGCCCCGGCTCCCCACGGCCGCAGCGGGAGCGTAGCCGGAGCTCCGGCGGGAGCCCAGCCCCGCGCTGGCCGCAGCCGGAGCGGCAGCGCCGGGCTCGGCACCAGCGCCAATCCCGGAGCGGCACTTGCCAGCCGCGGCGATCCCGATGCCTAATGCCATCCCCCATCCCACCTCAGTTCTCCGAGCCCGGCAGCCGCACCCCGCCCGCCGAGAGACAAGCGGCTCGGCCCGGGACCCCCAACAGACACCGACAGGACCCAGCCCCGAATCCCAGGGCCCGGGTCCCGTTCCCACCTCAGCGCCTCGGGCTCGGCGCAGCGCCGGGAGTAGCCCCCGGTGCCGGGCTCCGCACAGCGCTCCGAACGACGGTCCCGCCACAGCCCGGGAGGAGCAGGAGGAGCATCCACCGCACAAAGCGGAGCGGGCGCGGATCCGCCGGCATTTACGGGCGCGGGCGGGGCGGGGCGGGCCCGGCACAGGTGTGAAGGGCGGGGTCCGCACAGGTGCGCGGGGCCCCAGAGCGGCTGCGCGGGGCGGGGCCGAGGGGATTTAAGCCTCGGGAATCGGCGCCGCCGCCATTTGCTCCTTCGGCGCTCCGTGGGAACGGTTGTGGCCGGACCGGGCTCTAGATCTCTGTATTTCCATATTTCTATGTCTCTGTAGTTCTTTTCCTTTATATTTGTGTTAGTTTGTCTTCTTCTAACCCTTCTCCGTTCTCCCCCCTCTGCCTCTCCTCCCCCACCCCCTACACCCCCCCCCTCTACCCCCCCCCTCTCCCCCCTAGCCCTCCCCTCCCTCCCCCCCCGGCCCGGTCCCCCCCATCCCCCCTCCCTGTCCCCCTACACACCCCAACCCTGCCCTACCCCTCCACCCTCTCTCCCCTTCTCCACCGTTCCTTCGCCCCCATCCCGGGTCCCCCCTGCCCCCTCACCCTGCTCCCCTTCCCCTCCCAGTTCCCCCCACCTGCCCTCAATCCTCCCCCTCCGTCTCCCACCTTTCCTTCCCCCTCCACCTCCCCCTGTTCCTCTTCCCTCGTTTCCCCTCTGCACCTTGACCCCCCACTTGTGCTCCGTCCTCGTCTTCCCCCCGCCTCCTTTCCTGTCCCCCCATCCCACCTCTCCCTGCACACCCCGAACCCCCCACCTGCGTTCCTTCTTTGACCCCCTCTGCTCCCTTATTCCCATCCTCTGTCCCGTCTTTCCCCCGCAGCCGCGGGGCACGGGGCGCCGGAGAATAAAGCCCAGAGGGCCGGAGCCCGGCGCCCCTGCCCTCGCTGGAGCCCCACACGGGCCGGGCCCGCTCGGCGGGTCCCCCGTGCAGTACAAAAACAGCGCCGGGGCTCCGGCTTTCCACACATCACACTGGGGATCCCCTCCTCAGGAGGGGTTCCCGGGGGGTGGTGGGTTTCAGGGAGGGTGGTGGGTTGGGGTGGGCCCCCTCCTCAGGAGGGGTTCCCGGGGGGGTGGGTGGGTTTCAGGGAGGGTGGTGGGTTGGGGTGGGCCCCCTCCTCAGGAGGGGTTCCCGGGGGGGTGGGTGGGTTTCAGGGAGGGTGGTGGGTTGGGGTGGGCCCCCTCCGGAGGAGGGGGTCCCGGGAGGGGGTTAGGGTGGGCCCCCTCGGGAGGAGGGGGTCGGGGGGAGGGGGGTGGGGAGGAGGGGGGACTTTCCCCCCCTCCAGTCCCCGCCCCCTCTCCCGGACCCCCTCCTCCGGACGGGGCTCACCCCAGCCCCCTCCGCGGGACCCCCTCCTCCGGACCGGGGCCTCGGGGAGGGGGGTGGGGGGGGGGAAGCAGAGGGGGGTCACGTCACTCTGTGGCATGAACAGACATAGAGACCACAGGCCAAACCAACAGCCCCTCCCGCCCGGACCCCCCCCACCCCCCTCCGGGGCCCCGGTCCGGAGGAGGGGGTCCCGGGAGGGGGCCGGGGTGAGCCCCGTCCGGAGGAGGGGGTCCGGGAGAGGGGGCGGGGACTGGAGGGGGGAAAGTCCCCCCTCCGCCCCACCCCCCTCCCCCGGACCCCCTCCTCCGGAGGGGGCCCACCCTGACCCCCTCCCGGGACCCCCTCCTCCGGAGGGGGCCCATCCCACCCACCCCCCCAGGACCCCCTCCTAAGGAGGGGGCCCACCCCAACCCCAACCCACCACCCTCCCCGAAACCCACCACCCCCCCGGGAACCCCTCCTGAGGAGGGGGCCCACCCCAACCCCAACCCACCCCCCTCCCCGAAACCCACCACCCCCCCGGGAACCCCTCCTGAGGAGGGGGCCCACCCCAACCCACCACCCTCCCCAAAACCCACCACCCCCCCCGGGAACCCCTCCTGAGGAGGGGATCCCCAGTGTGATGTGTGGAAAGCCGGAGCCCCGGCGCTGTTTTTGTACTGCACGGGGGACCCGCCGAGCGGGTCCCCCGTGCGAGGCTCCAGCGAGGGCAGGGGCGCCGGGCTCCGGCCCTCTGGGCTTTATTCTCCGGCGCCCCGAGCCCCGCGGCTGCGGGGGAAAGAGGGAAAGGGGAGGGATGAGATGGGGTAGGGAGAGGAGTCGGGGTGGGTTGGGGAGAACGAGGGGGGAAGGGAAAGGTCGGGTGAGGGGGAGGGATGATGGTCAGAGGAGGAGGAAGAGAGGGGAGTCGGGTTGGGGAGCGGGGTACGGAGAGGGGAGAAAGGAGGGGTGGGGGAGAAAGGAGGCGGGGGGGGTCGGGGATGCACAGGGGAGCAGGGAGAGAGGGTGGGGGGGCGCTGGGGAGAGGGCAGGCAGGGGGCTGGGAGAGACAGGGAGGGTGTGGGGGAGAGAGAAAGAAACTGGGGGGGGTAGGAAAGAGGTGATAAGCGGGGGAAGAAGGAGGAGGATAAGGGCAGGAGAAACAGGGGGAAGAAAGACGGGGAAGAAAGACGGGGAAGAAAGAGGGGGAGCGGGGGCCTCTCCCGGGCCACGCCGGGGGAGCCCGGCCCGGCCGCAGCCTCCCCGAGCTCTGAGGGAGCAAATGGCGGCAGGCGCGATTTCGGGGGCTTAAATCACCTCGGCCCCGCCCTGCGCAGCCGCCCTGGGACCCCGCGCACCTGTGCGGACCCCGCCCCGCGCACCTGAGCCGGGCCCGGCCCCGCCCCTGAAGCCGCCCCCGGCCCCGCCCGGCCCCGCTCGGCCCCGCCCCAGAGCCCCGGCCCCGCCCGGCCCCGGGGCTCGCCCTGCCCGGCACGGGGGCGGCTCCATCGCTCGGGGCCCCGCCCCTCTCTCCCGGGCCGGGCCCGCCCCGCGCACCGGGGCCGCACTGGGGCCGCTCCCGGGACCCTCCCCTCCGCTGACAGACACCGCCCCGCTCGCTCCCGCTCCTTGCCACGCTCGGCAGCCACCGAGGCCGCCGCCCTCTCGGCTCAGCCGCCACCAGGCGGCAGCAGCGCCGCCCAGCTCAGCCCGGGGGCAGGCACAGAGCACAGGGAAAAGCCGGCTCCGGGCGCTCTGCAGCTCCTGCAGCCCGAGCGTCTCGGCTCCTGCGGCCAGGCGCTTGCTGCTTTCCTTCCTACAGAAAAACGCCGGCTCCTTATTCTCAAAACCTGCGGATCTCTATTCCCAGCTTCTTATATTGCTGTATGCGACAGAGTAGAGAGAGAGGGCTGGCTCATTTCAAAATGAATTTACATCTACATCAGTAGCATTTGCCTATAGATGTAAAAATGAAGAACTTAACAGGTTTTAGTATTCTGCACACATCCCTCGCTGGGAGGAATGGTAAAAAGTTAAAAACAAATGAAACTTTAAAAGTAGAAAGTTAGAAACAAAGTTACAATGGCAGAAATTTAGAAACAAACAAAGAGGTAAAATACAAGAAACGAACACGTTTCTAAAGGTAGAAAGTTAAAAACAAACAAAGTTAGAAACAAAAAAAAAAATTAGAAACAAAGAAAATTAGAAAGGTAGAAATTTAGAAACAAAGTCAGAAAGGCAAGTGTTGAGCCTTTGACAGGGTACCCCTCCTTCTCGGACCAGGGTGAAAGAGCAGAGGAGGCTGCTGTTCTGCTAAGTTCTTTATTTCACGGTCTCACAGCTGTCTTGAAGGCAGAGTTCGAATGGGGTTACATGATACAGCCAAGCAGCAGCAGCAGCAGGCAAAACCAGCTTCTTCTATATGCTCCATACACTATATTTTTTCTTATAGAAGTATGGATTCCATTTGTTAATTGACCAGTAAGATTAACACACGATTCTAGTTTTCCTTAAACCCATCCCGGTCTAATTCTAACAGTCGTAAGCCTCACACAAGTGTCATCTGCCCTTGTTCCATAAGGAATCCCTCTACAGACAGGGAGTTGTCACCGGCCCCGTGCTCATGGGCTGCAGGGGACACCCGCACTGAGGAGGAAAAGGAAATGGGAAAGAGGGAAATGCAACCGGAGGGGACGCACCTCTGGCACCACACCTCCTCTTGTTCCTGCTGTCCTGGAAAGCCCCAAGTAAATCCAGTGCCTCAGACCTTGCATCCCTGAACGCCAGGAGAGCCGGTGTTTTACCCAGATCCCAGTGCGCTGCACGGCTGCGCTGACACGAGCACAGGCCGATCGCTCCGCCCAGCACCATCCCTCATTCTCCTCCCATTGCTCCCCAAGCGTCCCCAAACCACCCCAGCGTGTCTGTGCCGGGGCCAGGGCCTGCCCCGAGCCCGACCAGAGGCTGTCACCCAGCCCTGCACCAGCTCCCACCCCCGGGTGAGCTGGGAATGCACTGAGAGCTCGGCTCCCCGGGCTCCCCAGCACCCAAACCGGTCCTCAGACACACAGAAATGCCCAACCTGCCCCTCTGGGCACAGCCAAACACCACAATTCCATCATCCCCAAGCAACTCTGGCACTTGCCTCTTCACCTCCGCCCATTTCCAGTAGCCGGGGCTAGGACCGGGCTGTCAGAAATAGCATTCCCTAGGCAGTTCATCCCAGCACAGAGGAGAAGAGGAGCCTGTCCCTGACCCACACCATGGGCAGGACAAGGGGGGCCCTAGCTGGCTTTGCCTACTCCAACACCACAGCTCTTGGTCCCAAAGATGGGGCGAGTTCAGTGGTTTTTCCTGTCCTGAAAGAGAGCAGAAAAGGGAAGTTAATCCCACTGTGGAATCCAAGACTCCTGCATTTCCTGTTTCTGCTCTGATTGCTCACCGTGGAGTTTTATCCATGGAAAAAAAAGGAGAATGACACCATATCAAATAAAAAGTTGATTAATCCACGTAGGGGCTGTGGAGAGGATACAAAGGAGCTTTTCCATGATTTTGGGGCTTGAAGAGGGACTGAATTTCCCTCAAAGCTGGGAAGGGCCTGAGGATAATAAAGCAAAGGAGCAGCTTCATCTCTCCCTGGCAGAGAGCTCGGGGCTCCATTATGGATACAAATCAATCCCAGCAGGATTTCAAAGGGTTTCTTTAGGATGTCAGGTCCCTCTTTATCAGATCCCTGCTGGGATTCAGGGCCTGCCTGGTCACGGGGTGCTTTGATAAGGGCTGGATTTAAATCCCAGATCTGAGAACAGACATGAAAGGTCCCTGGGTTTCTAGGGGGTTGAAAAACTCAAGCTGGATTCGCTGCAGAGCTGAAAAATCAGGGTAAGAGAGAGCAAGGAGTGGCCAGCAGGCCCAGGCTCCTGATCACGCCCCTGGGATCCATGGGATCCATAGGATCCACGGCCTCTGGCACGCTGCTCCAGCACCCTGCAGGGTGACTGACAGCCGGGCAGGGGAAGGAGCCACCAGCAGCTCTGCCATGTGCACCATCATTCACCTTGCACGTGGCCTAAACAGCCACCAAGCACTGATGGACTGACTGAGCCGAAAATATCGGAGAGATCTCAGTTTGCACTCCAAATTCCCTGCAGCCTGTTCCCTTCCTGATCCATCCCTTCAAGCAGCAAGAGTGGAATTCCTTCCATCGTTGCTCTTTCCCTCCTGTTTTCCACTCAACAAGAAAAAGAGCAGCCACGTGAACAGGAGTAAAAGCCCCAAACCCACAAAAAAGCACATTCTCAGCATCACTAATCCCTGCCAAACTGCCAGGAACCTTCCAAAACTACATCCAAGCTTGGAAACAGGGATCCAGTTGTTTGTTTAAGCAGCTATTGATCCAGTCTCTTCCAGCTAATTAAACTATTCACTATTTAAACTCATTAAACTGCTCATCCTGCTCCTGGCAGCCAGAGGCAAAGAAGAAATCGTGTCTAGATTAAATGGTGTTGGTGAATGTGCCCATCCCAGTCCTTGGAGAGGTTGGAATTGCATCCCTGTTCCTCTGCTCTCTTTTCCTTCCTTTTTCCTGCAGTGATTCCCACCCGGATTCCTCAGCTCCAGCTCTCTGAGCAGCCTCAGGGGGAGCATTTCATCCCCTTGGAGCCAACTCCATTTGTTGCATCCTTCATGCCTCAACCACCCCTAAAAGCAGGCAAGTGCTGATGGGCAGTGCAGCTGCTTCCACTTGGGAATGTTTCCAGTGGAACAGGGAGGGAATTCTGAGAAGCTTCCACTCACTGCATGTTATTGCTGGATAAGAGGTGAGGCAGCAAAGGATCAACAAAGGGAGATTTCAGCAAGACAAAGTCCAGACAAAGAGGCTGCAAGTGTGGCTGGGGCTGCTAAACTGGGAAAACTGCAAGGTCAGGCTGTGGGAACATGGATTATACTGAGGTCTGGAACTGGTGTTGGGAAGAGAGGGAGAAGGAGAAGGAGAAGGAGGAGAGAAAGGGCCCAAAGTAACTGCACAGTGAATTTCCTTACCATGAGCCAGGCTCATTCCCTGAGCTGACCAATATCTCCGAGCTCCCCTTCATGGCACAGCCCTGCCAGTAAAGAACAGAAGTTCCTGCTGCTCCCACTGGAATTCTGTAGCGTGCCTGGCATTCCATACGTTATGCTGCCTGAGAATTCCTGCAGCCGTCCTCGGGAAGAGCAGTTCACTGCCACAGGAGGAACAAGAGGAAAGCAGTTGCCACTCTCGGGTTCTGTGCTCTGTAAAAAGTAAAACCAGATAAAGATCAAAGCTCCATAAAGCTGGAACCATCTCCAACCTCGGGACAGCACTTCTGTGGGAAAAGCGTGGATGGGCAATTAGGAAGGAGATGATCATGCAAATGGGTAAGGGGGGGAATTAAATTCTGCTGCTTTCTGATTGAGGCCTGCTTCAATTTGCAGCCTTTATAATATCAGTTTAATGGGACTTTTTGTGCTTTAAAAAGGTTTTTATTAGCTGGGGGTTGTCCCTGCCTGGACTGAGGCACAGCACAATGAGTCTCCTGCCTCCTGAAGCCGTGTCGTTATCCCAGCATCTGAAATTAAAAACCAGCACTCTGGGAAACCTCTCTACTCTGAGGAGAAGTGTGAGGAGTGTTTGGGTCTGTGGAGAGCCTGGAACAGCTCTGAGAGACACCAAACATCCTGTGGATCCCAATAAACAGCAAAACATGCCAGCAGCTCCTTCCAACACCGCCCTTGTAGGGAACTCTGTCACCCCAGTGGGTATTTGTGGGAGTAAGGAAGAAATCCCACTAATGACCTCAGTGTGATCACCTCTGGTTCGTCTGGGGATAAATCTCCTTTATCCTTCTGGGAGAATAAAGGAATCCAATGCTGCCTTAATCCCCTGCTCCTCGGAGTCTGCATTTCCAGAATCCATCTCCTGGCCCAGCATGGGAAGGGTTGTCCAGCGCTGGAACAGCTGCCCAGAGCAGTGGTGGAGTCACCAACCCTGGAAGTGCTCATAAAATACATGGATATGGCACTTGAGTGTTCATAAAATACCTGGGTAAATACATGGGTAAATATAGGAATAAATTCATGGGTAAATACATGGATAAACATATGGATAAATATAGGGATAAATATGTAGGGATAAATATGTATGGATAAATACAGACCTTGCTTCCCTGAACACCAGGAGAGCCGGTGTTTTACCCAGATCCCAGTGCCCTGCACGGCTGCGCTGACACGAGCGCAGGCTGACCGTTCCGCCCAGCACCATCCCTCATTTTCCTCCCACGGCTCCCCAAGCGGCCCCAAACCACCCCAGCGTGTCTGTGCCGGGGCCAGGGCCTGCCCCGAGCCCGACCAGAGCCCTGCACCAGCTCCCACCCCCGGGTGAGCTGGGAATGCACTGAGAGCTCGGCTCCCCGGGCTCCCCAGCACCCAAACCGGTCCTCAGACACACAGAAATGCCCAACCTGCCCCTCTGGGCACAGCCAAACACCACAATTCCATCATCCCCAAGCAACTCTGGCACTTGCCTCTTCACCTCCGCCCATTTCCAGGAGCCGGGGCTAGGACCGGGCTGTCAGAAATAGCATTCCCTAGGCAGTTCATCCCAGCGCAGAGGAGAAGAGGAGCCTGTCCCTGACCCACACCATGGGCAGGACAAGGGGGGCCCTAGCTGGCTTTGCCTACTCCAACACCACAGCTCTTGGTCCCAAAGATGGGGCGAGTTCAGTGGTTTTTCCTGTCCTGAAAGAGAGCAGAAAAGGGAAGTTAATCCCACTGTGGAATCCAAGACTCCTGCATTTCCTATTTCTGCTCTGATTGCTCACCGTGGAGTTTTAGCTATGGAAAAAAAAAGGAGAATGACACCATATCAAATAAAAAGTGCCCTTTTCCAGCATTTTTATTCCAGGCATTAAAAGGATGCTCATTTCTCTTCTAGCATTGTTTCCCTCATTTTAGGAGAACCGTTTTCATCCCAGGCCCCACTCGTCAGTTGTTCGATCCTCTGGCACTGGATTTGGACAAAAGAAGGGACGCACCTGGACTGCAGGAAATCACTGAGAGAAACCCTTCCAAAACGTGACAGAGAAAAACAACAGGAGATGCAGGAAGACACATCCCTCATTTGCACGTCTGGAACGCTTTTCTAAAGACTTCTCTGCATCTGGATGCTCTTTGCTCTTGGCTTTCTTCACAGGAATGCATTTGCTGCTAAACACGTCTCAGACCCTTACCTGATCGGGATAAGGTGGGATGGAGATGAAGACTCCCACAGGGAATAGCCAGGGAGATGCAGGGCCTGGGAACATCAAGGACGGAGAAGAGAAGGAACAGGGATTGTTTTTCTTGTCTCGAGCCAGCAGTGCTGTGAGCTTGGAGAACACACGGCACCGCAGGGATCCAGGGCAGGAGCGGGATAACTGCGGGATAAGGGGAATCTGCTCCCACTCCAGGGCTGTGCCAGTGAAGGAGGGGAATTTTTTAGTGCCTTCATTACACACAAAAACCAAACCCAGCACCACCGAGCTGGACTTTCGTGAGCCGCAAAACAAAGCGGCCCCTGGCCTTTGGGGGAACACAACCTCACCGAGTCACGGAGCCAGGGGATGACACTTGGGAATGATCCTTGCTGCTGCCTGCAGGCAAATCAGATGAGGGAGCCACAGGAGCTGCGGGGTTTCCTGCTCTTCCTGCAACGCCATCGGTCCAGACCAGGAGACCTTTCCTGGAACAGCTCTTCCCTGTAAAGGGAGCTACACCAAAGCTCAAGCCCTCATTTAGAGACCCTTGGAAAAGCAAAGGTGAGAGGGGATTACCTGGAGCCCCAGGGGACCGAGGCGAAGGCGATGAAGAAGCAGACAGCAAAGTGCTTCCACTGCTTCTCACTCCAGCAAAGGGAACATCCCTGGAATTTCATGTCCGGCGTCGCTCCCAAACCCCACAGGTGAACCCACACGTACTCCAGGACTGATCTCCTTCAAACTTCCAGCAGCACAGACTCACCGGGAGGAACTGCGATCCAAGGACACACATCAGCAACCGTCTTCCCGCTTGCCCCTCTCTCCACATTTTCCCTTTCCAGCGGGATGCAGGTGCCACCCCCCAGAGGCAGGAAAACTGCCTTGCAATCCGCTACAAAACCTGCCTGGAAAGCCCAGGATGCCCGGAGCCAGCAGCCGTTTCTCCTGGAGCTCCTGCTGACAGGCATTTGAAGCCTGCTGTGCCTCACAGCTGCTTTTCTGCCAAGGGCATTCCCATCTTTTCTTTTTTAGCCCAAAGAAAGGTTTGCAAAGCTGAGTTTTGTGAGAAGCGCTTCATATTTGGATCATTCTTAACTTGGAGTTTCCCTTGGCACCAAAATCAGGGGCTCACCTTTTGCTTGGAGCTTGGCTGAAGTCCTCAGCAGTGCCAGGGAATGTGGCCATTGGAGGCTTTGGGCAGATTTGGCTCATCTGCCTTTTTAGGCCTTGTTTCTTTCTCTCAGCCTTCCCACTGGATTGTGGCCTCCGAGGAATACGTAAAATCCCATTCCATTCCTATTCTTTCGGACAATTTTTTGTACCGTCCCTGTACAAAACGAGGCCCCCTGTTCGGATGCTTTTCCCCACCGTTCCCCGGCACTTTCATCTGCCGGTGCATTCCCTGCGTTGCTTGGGCTCTTCCCAGCTCTCTGAGCTCCTTCACAAGGCAGGAGATCGATTTGGCCCAGGAACTAAACCCTCCCGAGGAATTGTCTGATGCCATCTCCGCATTTGACACCTGATCCTTGTGCTCAAAGGATCCCTCTTTCTTCCCTTCAGCCAATTCCAAGGCTCGCTGCCCCCAGCTGCGATCAGGCCCCAGCCTGATCCCTGCAGTCTTCCCTGCCGGGATCCTGCTCAGGAATCCCTGGGCTACAAATGTAAGAATTCATTCTTCCCACCCCTGCCCAGTTCCAAAGGATTTGGTGTCTGCCTTACCTGGCTGGAGCCTGCTTCCAACTCTGTTCTTGCTGCTTCTGCTGCTTTCCAGTTCCCAGGAATTCCACCGACGGAGCGACAGCGTTTTCCAGCTCCGCCAGGATTCCCTCTGCTGCGTTTGGGTGCTGGAAGGATATCAAAACCAGGCTCTCTGGGGCTTTACTATCAGGAAATTACATCCCCGGATTTGTTCATTTCCAAATATTATCTCTTCCCAACAAAGCACTGGGCATCCAAGGAATACAGAAAGTGATGGGCTGACCACTGCTTACTCCTCTGGAATGTCAGAGCTTGGAAAAAAAGGGCACTTGAGGCTTCTCCTGGTGCTGCCCGTGAGGTGTATTTTACTTGAGAGCCCCTTCCCGTGTCTTTCCCTGTATCCACCAAAAAATCCACCCCTTCATTCCCCAGCTGCTTGCTTCCTCCCTCTTTTCCTGTATCCAACAGAATTTTAACAGGTCAATAGTCCCCTCTGCAAGAGCACCTTTCATTCCAAACCTAAGAACAAACGAATCACTTCCCTTCCACCGTCCTTATTAGGATTCCACTGAGAGCAGTGGATGGAAAATGATCCTCTCCTGGTCCCTGCTGGATTCCCGGAGCAGGGATCCTTTCCCTCTTTCCCCCCACCACGGTGCCCTCCTCCCCCTCCCGCCCCACCCCACACCCTTTTCAGGCTTTGTTCCACAGCTTTTGCCTCCAGGCCTCAGATCCTTTCGTTCTCCACGAGCTCCCAGCAGCTCCACAGCCTTTCCTCTCCCATCCCGACCATTTCTCCGGGAATGGAGCTCCGCATTTCAATTGCCTTCTCTTTTCTCTGACTACTCCCACCAATCCAGAAGACCTAAAGCTGACACAAGGAACACTCGGTGCCCACAAATCCAAACCCAGACCCGGCCATCCCCAAACCAGCAACTCCCGGACAATTTGCGTTCATTCCAACCTAACACTGAGGACTCACCCAACCCTTCAAAATTCCCAAGAAATATCCTGTTGCCTTCACAGCTCCCAGGGGATTCTGCTTCGTGCTCACACGAAGGATTTGGGACTTCCCTGAAAAAACCCGTGCAGGGCACGCCGGAATCCCCGATCCCGTGAATCCGGGGAGCGTTAAAAGCTCGGTCCAGCCTGGGCCCCCGGAAATTTTTGCCAAATATCCCCCAAGTCCTCGGGATAACAGAACTCTCTGGTACTGCATTTTTGGCGTTGTAAAGCCTGGAATTCCTTTATTCCTAGTGCTGGGCTCTGCATATGGCCGAGAAAATCCCGGCCTCCACACAGACCCAGGTTCCAAACTTTTTGATACATTTTAGCAAGCCGAGAAATTCACCTTCCCTGCTTGTTCTTAAGGGCATCCTTCTCTTCCCTTACCCGGCGTGCTCTCTCCCACTGGGGGTGGGTTTTCCCCTTCCCATGCCAATTAGTCCCTACTTCTAGGAGGTTTAGGTACCTTTCTTCCCTGGCAGGGATTTCTTAACACAGCTACCGAGGCTTTGGGAGTCTCCTTTATCTTCTACTTTCTGGATCCATAAATGCCACAATCCAGACGCCCAACTTCAACAAGACATCCTTTCTACCTAAAAACACACACTCTCAACTCTTAGATCTTTTAAAGTTTTACCCCCGCAAAATTCCCCTATTTTTCCACCACTGAATTCCTCAGTCCTGCTTCCAAGGATTTCTTGAATACCACGGGGCTTTTCTCAAGATTTACCCCCACGACCTTCCCTACGTGCCCACTGCTCATCACCTCATTTTTCCCTCAATGTGGTCGTTCTCCACCCCAGAGAGTTTGTCAAGTGTTGCCTCCAAAATGTTCCCCATCTCTCCACTACTCAGTTCCCCATTTTGCCTCCAAAATATTCAATCTGTCCCCTCCACATTGCATCCACTTTTACCCCCAGCGTTTTACTTCCTCTACAATATTGATTCAACCTTTTCCACCCCAAAAATCTGCATTCTCTCCCTTAAACAGCACCTCAGCTTTTCCCTCAAAAATGCCCCAGAGGGAAACTCAGATTCAGCCCCCAAACTCCCATTTGCCTACACAAACAGTTCTTGTGGCCCCTCTCAATTCCCCCAGGCTTTCAGCTCAAGGAAGAACTGGAAGCCTATTCCCTCATCTCCACCCTTGTTTTGCTTTCCTGGAAAACCTTGCGATCCCACACTTTCTCCAAGAGATCTGCTGGGACTACTGGAAGGTTTGCTCTCTCAGAGCGCCAGGGGGCTTTACAGCACTTGTTCCTCTGCATCTTTACCCTTTTATCAGCTTTCCCCTGGAACGGTGTTGTGGGAGAAGCTTGGAACTACCAGAAATGGATCACGTTCACATTTTTTCCCCACCAGTTTTTATCTGGTTTCAGATTCCTGGAATTACCCTCAAATGTGCCCTAGAACACTGCTGTGAAAGGATCAATGAGAAGAACAGCCGGAAAGCAGAAAACCACCTCCAGCAGCAGCCACAATGATCCCATTTCTCTTCTTACCTGGTCCTGCCAGAGCTCCCAACAGCCATTCCCATTCCAAAACAAGAGCTATGGAAGACATTCCTGCTGTCCGTGAGGGTGAGGCGGCAGTTCTGGATGTTCTTCGCTGTGCAATCAGACAACAAACAGAGTGTAAATGATCCTGGTGGTCCCTTCCAAGCCAAACCACCCCGTGATTCCATGAGTGGATCAGCACCTGTTCCAGCTCCATTCCAGAAACCTCCTCCCACTAACCCAGAACTTTCCTTTTTCTGCTCAACGTCAGGGGTTTGCTGCCGAGTGCCCCGGGCAGGGGACGCCTCAGCCTTCCCTGGGACCGCAGCATTCCCTGGGCTGCCTCAGCATCCCCTGCGCTGCTGTTCCACGCCCATCCCGTGGTCCAGCGCCTGCGCGGGCTGCAGTGCCGGGCTCTCCCCACGAGGCGGCAGCACCGGGAGCGAGCAGCCCCGGCCGGTCCCGCTGTCTCGGGGCAGCTGCGCCTTTAACCCGCCCTGAGCCGGCGGGGCCGTGAACACAGCGGGCACAAACCCCACCGCTCCCCTTTATTTCACCCTCAGAGGCACAGGATCGCAGCATTTCCTGGGCTGCAAGGGACCCACAGGGAGCATCGAGTCCAAATCCTGGCCCTGCACCCCAAGAATCCCACCCTGTGCCCGAGAGCCTTGTTCAGACCCAAACTCTTCCCCCAAGATCCTGAAAACACAGCGGGGCTGGGAGAAGGATGACCACGGAGGATTTTTTTATACAGATCTCCTTGCACGATCGTTAAATAATATTATTAGACAGTCCATGAACGCATCCCTGTGCCGGGACAGCCACCCCTGTGCCGGAACACTCATCCCTGGGCCGGAATACCGATCCCCCGCGGCCCCCACCGTCCGCTCGGGGCTGTCCCCGTTCCCCGCTCACCTCCGAGCCCGGAGCACCCGCCCCGGTGCCCCCGGCCCGGCAGCGCTGCTCCCCGGGCTCCCCGCCATCGCCGCTCCTGGCGAAGAAGGGCGGAAGTCACCGGTACCGCACCGATGTGGCTATTCGACCTTCTCAAGATGGCGGCCGCGAAGGACCCCCCCCCCCCCCCCCCCCCGCCCCGGTCCGTCTATTCGACTGCCTGAATGCTCCCGCCTGCCCCAGGCGCCGCTGACCCCACAGTCGGTGTCCGCGTAGCGGGAAACGCCTCAGAAAATTGCGCGCAAGCGCTGGGCTGGCGTCGGCGTCGGCGTCGCGTTCAGGCAGCCGAATAGACGCAGCTTGGGGGGGGGGGGGGGGGGGGCCTTCCCTGCCGCCATATTGAGAAGGTCAGGAAACAGCGCACACGACCGCCATCTTTAGCGTGGCAGTGACGACACTTCCGCCCTTCGCCGCCATCTTGGGTGCTGGCAGAAGCCACTTCCGGTCGAGCCGCCATCTTTAGTGTGGTACACTTAGGGCCCCCGCCGCCCCTCACAAGGGCTTCTGTCTAGTCGGCTGCCTGAATCCGGCCCGGACTCCGACGCCGGCCCCGCGCTTTCCGCGCGATTTTCCGCCGTGCTTCCCGGTGCGAGGACACGGCTGGCGGGGTCAGCCGCGCCGGAGGCGGGCGACGGCTCCGCGACCGGCGGCAGGCATCGGCAGCGACACCTCTCGCAGGGGGCCTAGTGCGTCCGCCATCTTGAGTGTGGCGGAAGTGTAAACCACCTTCTGCAAGGTCCTGGCAGATAATAAAATAATAAAATAAAATAAATACTGTCATATTCTAATAAAAACGTCACTTAACGCCGTCCCGAGAGCGCGGAACTGCGCCTTCCTTTCCGAGCCGCCTCCTTGAGAGCGACACGCGGGCGGCTCTATTCCGACCGTGCCCGCTCGGTGCCTCCCGCCCGGGTCGCGCTGCGACCGCGCCTCTGCTGCCCGGCAAAACCGGCCCCGCCGGGCCGCCCCCCGCGCTGTCATTCCCCGCGGTCACCGCCCCGCACGGCGCCCGTTCCTTTCCATAGCTGTGGCCCCGCTCATGCACGGCCGTGTCCCTTGGCGCTGCGAACCGCCCTTCGCCCCTCCCCTCCGCTGACACACCCGGCCCCGCTCGCTCCCGCTCCTTGCCACGCTCGGCAGCCACCGAGGCCGCCGCCCTCTCGGCTCAGCTGCCACCGGGCGGCAGCAGCGCCGGGGCGCCGTGTCGGGGGCGGCAGTGCCGCGCTCTCGCCACCAGGCGGCAGCAGCGCCGCCCAGCTCAGCCCGGGGGCAGGCACAGAGCACAGGGAAAAGCCGGCTCCGGGCGCTCTGCAGCTCCTGCAGCCCGAGCGTCTCGGCTCCTGCGGCCAGGCGCTTGCTGCTTTCCTTCCTACAGAAAAACGCCGGCTCCTTATTCTCAAAACCTGCGGATCTCTATTCCCAGCTTCTTATATTGCTGTATGCGACAGAGTAGACAGAGAGGGCTGGCTTATTTCCAAATGAATTTACATCTAAATCACTAGCATTTGCCTATAGACGTAAAAGTGAAGAACTTAACAGGTTTTAGTATTCTGCACACAGCCCTCGCTGGGAGGAATGGTAAAAAGTTAAAAACAAATGAAATTTTAAAAGTAGAAAGTTAGAAACAAAGTTACAACGGCAGAAATTTAGAAACAAACAAAGAGGTAAAATACAAGAAACAAACAAATTTCTAAAGGGAGAAAGTTGAAAACAAACAAAGTTAGAAACAAACAAACAAAAAAATTAGAAACAAACAAAATTAGAAAGGTAGAAATTTAGAAACAAAGTCAGAAAGGCAAGTGTTGAGCCTTTGACAGGGTACCCCTCCTTCTCGGACCAGGGTGAAAGAGCAGAGGAGGCTGCTGTTCTGCTAAGTTCTTTATTTCACGGTCTCACAGCTGTCTTGAAGGCAGAGTTCGAATGGGGTTACATGATACAGCCAAGCAGCAGGCAAAAACAGCTTCTTCTATATGCTCCATACACTATATTTTTTCTTATAGAAGTGTGGATTCCATTTGTTCATTGACCAGTAAGATTAACACACGATTCTAGTTTTCCTTAAACCCATCCTGGTCTAATTCTAACAGTCGTAAGCCTCACACAAGTGTCATCTGCCCTTGTTCCATAAGGAATCCCTCTACAGACAGGGAGTTGTCACCGGCCCCGTGCTCATGGGCTGCAGGGGACACCCGCACTGAGGAGGAAAAGGAAATGGGAAAGAGGGAACTGCAACCTGATGGGACGCACCTCTGGCACCACATTTCCTCTTCTTCCTGCTGTCCTGGAAAACCCCAAGTAAATCCGGTCCCTCAGACCTTGCATCCCTGAACACCAGGAGAGCCGGTGTTTTACCCGGATCCCAGTGCCCTGCACGGCTGCGCTGACACGAGCACAGGCCGATCGCTCTGCCCAGCACCATCCCTCATTTTCTTCCCATTGCTCCCCAAGCGTCCCCAAACCACCCCCGCGTGTCTGTGCCGGGGCCAGGGCCTGCCCCGAGCCCGACCAGAGGCTGTCACCCAGCCCTGCACCAGCTCCCACCCCCGGGTGAGCTGGGAATGCACTGAGAGCTCGGCTCCCCGGGCTCCCCAGCACCCAAACCGGTCCTCAGACACACAGAAATGCCCAACCTGCCCCTCTGGGCACAGCCAAACACCACAATTCCATCATCCCCAAGCAACTCTGGCACTTGCCTCTTCACCTCCGCCCATTTCCAGGAGCCGGGGCTAGGACCGGGCTGTCAGAAATAGCATTCCCTAGGCAGTTCATCCCAGCACAGAGGAGAAGAGGAGCCTGTCCCTGACCCACACCATGGGCAGGACAAGGGGGGCCCTAGCTGGCTTTGCCTACTCCAACACCAAAGCTCTTGGTCCCAAAGATGGGGCGAGTTCAGTGGTTTTTCCTGTCCTGAAAGAGAGCAGAAAAGGGAAGTTAATCCCACTGTGGAATCCAAGACTCCTGCATTTCCTGTTTCTGCTCTGATTGCTCACCGTGGAGTTTTATCCATGGAAAAAAAAGGAGAATGACACCATATCAAATAAAAAGTTGATTAATCCACGTAGGGGCTGTGGAGAGGATACAAAGGAGCTTTTCCATGATTTTGGGGCTTGAAGAGGGACTGAATTTCCCTCAAAGCTGGGAAGGGCCTGAGGATAATAAAGCAAAGGAGCAGCTTCATCTCTCCCTGGCAGAGAGCTCGGGGCTCCATTATGGATACAAATCAATCCCAGCAGGATTTCAAAGGGTTTCTTTAGGATGTCAGGTCCCTCTTTATCAGATCCCTGCTGGGATTCAGGGCCTGCCTGGTCACGGGGTGCTTTGATAAGGGCTGGATTTAAATCCCAGATCTGAGAACAGACATGAAAGGTCCCTGGGTTTCTAGGGGGTTGAAAAACTCAAGCTGGATTCGCTGCAGAGCTGAAAAATCAGGGTAAGAGAGAGCAAGGAGTGGCCAGCAGGCCCAGGCTCCTGATCACGCCCCTGGGATCCATGGGATCCATAGGATCCACGGCCTCTGGCACGCTGCTCCAGCACCCTGCAGGGTGACTGACAGCCGGGCAGGGGAAGGAGCCACCAGCAGCTCTGCCATGTGCACCATCATTCACCTTGCACGTGGCCTAAACAGCCACCAAGCACTGATGGACTGACTGAGCCGAAAATATCGGAGAGATCTCAGTTTGCACTCCAAATTCCCTGCAGCCTGTTCCCTTCCTGATCCATCCCTTCAAGCAGCAAGAGTGGAATTCCTTCCATCGTTGCTCTTTCCCTCCTGTTTTCCACTCAACAAGAAAAAGAGCAGCCACGTGAACAGGAGTAAAAGCCCCAAACCCACAAAAAAGCACATTCTCAGCATCACTAATCCCTGCCAAACTGCCAGGAACCTTCCAAAACTACATCCAAGCTTGGAAACAGGGATCCAGTTGTTTGTTTAAGCAGCTATTGATCCAGTCTCTTCCAGCTAATTAAACTATTCACTATTTAAACTCATTAAACTGCTCATCCTGCTCCTGGCAGCCAGAGGCAAAGAAGAAATCGTGTCTAGATTAAATGGTGTTGGTGAATGTGCCCATCCCAGTCCTTGGAGAGGTTGGAATTGCATCCCTGTTCCTCTGCTCTCTTTTCCTTCCTTTTTCCTGCAGTGATTCCCACCCGGATTCCTCAGCTCCAGCTCTCTGAGCAGCCTCAGGGGGAGCATTTCATCCCCTTGGAGCCAACTCCATTTGTTGCATCCTTCATGCCTCAACCACCCCTAAAAGCAGGCAAGTGCTGATGGGCAGTGCAGCTGCTTCCACTTGGGAATGTTTCCAGTGGAACAGGGAGGGAATTCTGAGAAGCTTCCACTCACTGCATGTTATTGCTGGATAAGAGGTGAGGCAGCAAAGGATCAACAAAGGGAGATTTCAGCAAGACAAAGTCCAGACAAAGAGGCTGCAAGTGTGGCTGGGGCTGCTAAACTGGGAAAACTGCAAGGTCAGGCTGTGGGAACATGGATTATACTGAGGTCTGGAACTGGTGTTGGGAAGAGAGGGAGAAGGAGAAGGAGAAGGAGGAGAGAAAGGGCCCAAAGTAACTGCACAGTGAATTTCCTTACCATGAGCCAGGCTCATTCCCTGAGCTGACCAATATCTCCGAGCTCCCCTTCATGGCACAGCCCTGCCAGTAAAGAACAGAAGTTCCTGCTGCTCCCACTGGAATTCTGTAGCGTGCCTGGCATTCCATACGTTATGCTGCCTGAGAATTCCTGCAGCCGTCCTCGGGAAGAGCAGTTCACTGCCACAGGAGGAACAAGAGGAAAGCAGTTGCCACTCTCGGGTTCTGTGCTCTGTAAAAAGTAAAACCAGATAAAGATCAAAGCTCCATAAAGCTGGAACCATCTCCAACCTCAGGACAGCACTTCTGTGGGAAAAGCGTGGATGGGCAATTAGGAAGGAGATGATCATGCAAATGGGTAAGGGGGGGAATTAAATTCTGCTGCTTTCTGATTGAGGCCTGCTTCAATTTGCAGCCTTTATAATATCAGTTTAATGGGACTTTTTGTGCTTTAAAAAGGTTTTTATTAGCTGGGGGTTGTCCCTGCCTGGACTGAGGCACAGCACAATGAGTCTCCTGCCTCCTGAAGCCGTGTCGTTATCCCAGCATCTGAAATTAAAAACCAGCACTCTGGGAAACCTCTCTACTCTGAGGAGAAGTGTGAGGAGTGTTTGGGTCTGTGGAGAGCCTGGAACAGCTCTGAGAGACACCAAACATCCTGTGGATCCCAATAAACAGCAAAACATGCCAGCAGCTCCTTCCAACACCGCCCTTGTAGGGAACTCTGTCACCCCAGTGGGTATTTGTGGGAGTAAGGAAGAAATCCCACTAATGACCTCAGTGTGATCACCTCTGGTTCGTCTGGGGATAAATCTCCTTTATCCTTCTGGGAGAATAAAGGAATCCAATGCTGCCTTAATCCCCTGCTCCTCAGAGTCTGCATTTCCAGAATCCATCTCCTGGCCCAGCATGGGAAGGGTTGTCCAGCGCTGGAACAGCTGCCCAGAGCAGTGGTGGAGTCACCAACCCTGGAAGTGCTCATAAAATACATGGATATGGCACTTGAGTGTTCATAAAATACCTGGGTAAATACATGGGTAAATATAGGAATAAATTCATGGGTAAATACATGGATAAACATATGGATAAATATAGGGATAAATATGTAGGGATAAATATGTATGGATAAATACAGACCTTGCTTCCCTGAACACCAGGAGAGCCGGTGTTTTACCCAGATCCCAGTGCCCTGCACGGCTGCGCTGACACGAGCGCAGGCTGACCGTTCCGCCCAGCACCATCCCTCATTTTCCTCCCACGGCTCCCCAAGCGGCCCCAAACCACCCCAGCGTGTCTGTGCCGGGGCCAGGGCCTGCCCCGAGCCCGACCAGAGCCCTGCACCAGCTCCCACCCCCGGGTGAGCTGGGAATGCACTGAGAGCTCGGCTCCCCGGGCTCCCCAGCACCCAAACCGGTCCTCAGACACACAGAAATGCCCAACCTGCCCCTCTGGGCACAGCCAAACACCACAATTCCATCATCCCCAAGCAACTCTGGCACTTGCCTCTTCACCTCCGCCCATTTCCAGGAGCCGGGGCTAGGACCGGGCTGTCAGAAATAGCATTCCCTAGGCAGTTCATCCCAGCGCAGAGGAGAAGAGGAGCCTGTCCCTGACCCACACCATGGGCAGGACAAGGGGGGCCCTAGCTGGCTTTGCCTACTCCAACACCACAGCTCTTGGTCCCAAAGATGGGGCGAGTTCAGTGGTTTTTCCTGTCCTGAAAGAGAGCAGAAAAGGGAAGTTAATCCCACTGTGGAATCCAAGACTCCTGCATTTCCTATTTCTGCTCTGATTGCTCACCGTGGAGTTTTAGCTATGGAAAAAAAAAGGAGAATGACACCATATCAAATAAAAAGTGCCCTTTTCCAGCATTTTTATTCCAGGCATTAAAAGGATGCTCATTTCTCTTCTAGCATTGTTTCCCTCATTTTAGGAGAACCGTTTTCATCCCAGGCCCCACTCGTCAGTTGTTCGATCCTCTGGCACTGGATTTGGACAAAAGAAGGGACGCACCTGGACTGCAGGAAATCACTGAGAGAAACCCTTCCAAAACGTGACAGAGAAAAACAACAGGAGATGCAGGAAGACACATCCCTCATTTGCACGTCTGGAACGCTTTTCTAAAGACTTCTCTGCATCTGGATGCTCTTTGCTCTTGGCTTTCTTCACAGGAATGCATTTGCTGCTAAACACGTCTCAGACCCTTACCTGATCGGGATAAGGTGGGATGGAGATGAAGACTCCCACAGGGAATAGCCAGGGAGATGCAGGGCCTGGGAACATCAAGGACGGAGAAGAGAAGGAACAGGGATTGTTTTTCTTGTCTCGAGCCAGCAGTGCTGTGAGCTTGGAGAACACACGGCACCGCAGGGATCCAGGGCAGGAGCGGGATAACTGCGGGATAAGGGGAATCTGCTCCCACTCCAGGGCTGTGCCAGTGAAGGAGGGGAATTTTTTAGTGCCTTCATTACACACAAAAACCAAACCCAGCACCACCGAGCTGGACTTTCGTGAGCCGCAAAACAAAGCGGCCCCTGGCCTTTGGGGGAACACAACCTCACCGAGTCACGGAGCCAGGGGATGACACTTGGGAATGATCCTTGCTGCTGCCTGCAGGCAAATCAGATGAGGGAGCCACAGGAGCTGCGGGGTTTCCTGCTCTTCCTGCAACGCCATCGGTCCAGACCAGGAGACCTTTCCTGGAACAGCTCTTCCCTGTAAAGGGAGCTACACCAAAGCTCAAGCCCTCATTTAGAGACCCTTGGAAAAGCAAAGGTGAGAGGGGATTACCTGGAGCCCCAGGGGACCGAGGCGAAGGCGATGAAGAAGCAGACAGCAAAGTGCTTCCACTGCTTCTCACTCCAGCAAAGGGAACATCCCTGGAATTTCATGTCCGGCGTCGCTCCCAAACCCCACAGGTGAACCCACACGTACTCCAGGACTGATCTCCTTCAAACTTCCAGCAGCACAGACTCACCGGGAGGAACTGCGATCCAAGGACACACATCAGCAACCGTCTTCCCGCTTGCCCCTCTCTCCACATTTTCCCTTTCCAGCGGGATGCAGGTGCCACCCCCCAGAGGCAGGAAAACTGCCTTGCAATCCGCTACAAAACCTGCCTGGAAAGCCCAGGATGCCCGGAGCCAGCAGCCGTTTCTCCTGGAGCTCCTGCTGACAGGCATTTGAAGCCTGCTGTGCCTCACAGCTGCTTTTCTGCCAAGGGCATTCCCATCTTTTCTTTTTTAGCCCAAAGAAAGGTTTGCAAAGCTGAGTTTTGTGAGAAGCGCTTCATATTTGGATCATTCTTAACTTGGAGTTTCCCTTGGCACCAAAATCAGGGGCTCACCTTTTGCTTGGAGCTTGGCTGAAGTCCTCAGCAGTGCCAGGGAATGTGGCCATTGGAGGCTTTGGGCAGATTTGGCTCATCTGCCTTTTTAGGCCTTGTTTCTTTCTCTCAGCCTTCCCACTGGATTGTGGCCTCCGAGGAATACGTAAAATCCCATTCCATTCCTATTCTTTCGGACAATTTTTTGTACCGTCCCTGTACAAAACGAGGCCCCCTGTTCGGATGCTTTTCCCCACCGTTCCCCGGCACTTTCATCTGCCGGTGCATTCCCTGCGTTGCTTGGGCTCTTCCCAGCTCTCTGAGCTCCTTCACAAGGCAGGAGATCGATTTGGCCCAGGAACTAAACCCTCCCGAGGAATTGTCTGATGCCATCTCCGCATTTGACACCTGATCCTTGTGCTCAAAGGATCCCTCTTTCTTCCCTTCAGCCAATTCCAAGGCTCGCTGCCCCCAGCTGCGATCAGGCCCCAGCCTGATCCCTGCAGTCTTCCCTGCCGGGATCCTGCTCAGGAATCCCTGGGCTACAAATGTAAGAATTCATTCTTCCCACCCCTGCCCAGTTCCAAAGGATTTGGTGTCTGCCTTACCTGGCTGGAGCCTGCTTCCAACTCTGTTCTTGCTGCTTCTGCTGCTTTCCAGTTCCCAGGAATTCCACCGACGGAGCGACAGCGTTTTCCAGCTCCGCCAGGATTCCCTCTGCTGCGTTTGGGTGCTGGAAGGATATCAAAACCAGGCTCTCTGGGGCTTTACTATCAGGAAATTACATCCCCGGATTTGTTCATTTCCAAATATTATCTCTTCCCAACAAAGCACTGGGCATCCAAGGAATACAGAAAGTGATGGGCTGACCACTGCTTACTCCTCTGGAATGTCAGAGCTTGGAAAAAAAGGGCACTTGAGGCTTCTCCTGGTGCTGCCCGTGAGGTGTATTTTACTTGAGAGCCCCTTCCCGTGTCTTTCCCTGTATCCACCAAAAAATCCACCCCTTCATTCCCCAGCTGCTTGCTTCCTCCCTCTTTTCCTGTATCCAACAGAATTTTAACAGGTCAATAGTCCCCTCTGCAAGAGCACCTTTCATTCCAAACCTAAGAACAAACGAATCACTTCCCTTCCACCGTCCTTATTAGGATTCCACTGAGAGCAGTGGATGGAAAATGATCCTCTCCTGGTCCCTGCTGGATTCCCGGAGCAGGGATCCTTTCCCTCTTTCCCCCCACCACGGTGCCCTCCTCCCCCTCCCGCCCCACCCCACACCCTTTTCAGGCTTTGTTCCACAGCTTTTGCCTCCAGGCCTCAGATCCTTTCGTTCTCCACGAGCTCCCAGCAGCTCCACAGCCTTTCCTCTCCCATCCCGACCATTTCTCCGGGAATGGAGCTCCGCATTTCAATTGCCTTCTCTTTTCTCTGACTACTCCCACCAATCCAGAAGACCTAAAGCTGACACAAGGAACACTCGGTGCCCACAAATCCAAACCCAGACCCGGCCATCCCCAAACCAGCAACTCCCGGACAATTTGCGTTCATTCCAACCTAACACTGAGGACTCACCCAACCCTTCAAAATTCCCAAGAAATATCCTGTTGCCTTCACAGCTCCCAGGGGATTCTGCTTCGTGCTCACACGAAGGATTTGGGACTTCCCTGAAAAAACCCGTGCAGGGCACGCCGGAATCCCCGATCCCGTGAATCCGGGGAGCGTTAAAAGCTCGGTCCAGCCTGGGCCCCCGGAAATTTTTGCCAAATATCCCCCAAGTCCTCGGGATAACAGAACTCTCTGGTACTGCATTTTTGGCGTTGTAAAGCCTGGAATTCCTTTATTCCTAGTGCTGGGCTCTGCATATGGCCGAGAAAATCCCGGCCTCCACACAGACCCAGGTTCCAAACTTTTTGATACATTTTAGCAAGCCGAGAAATTCACCTTCCCTGCTTGTTCTTAAGGGCATCCTTCTCTTCCCTTACCCGGCGTGCTCTCTCCCACTGGGGGTGGGTTTTCCCCTTCCCATGCCAATTAGTCCCTACTTCTAGGAGGTTTAGGTACCTTTCTTCCCTGGCAGGGATTTCTTAACACAGCTACCGAGGCTTTGGGAGTCTCCTTTATCTTCTACTTTCTGGATCCATAAATGCCACAATCCAGACGCCCAACTTCAACAAGACATCCTTTCTACCTAAAAACACACACTCTCAACTCTTAGATCTTTTAAAGTTTTACCCCCGCAAAATTCCCCTATTTTTCCACCACTGAATTCCTCAGTCCTGCTTCCAAGGATTTCTTGAATACCACGGGGCTTTTCTCAAGATTTACCCCCACGACCTTCCCTACGTGCCCACTGCTCATCACCTCATTTTTCCCTCAATGTGGTCGTTCTCCACCCCAGAGAGTTTGTCAAGTGTTGCCTCCAAAATGTTCCCCATCTCTCCACTACTCAGTTCCCCATTTTGCCTCCAAAATATTCAATCTGTCCCCTCCACATTGCATCCACTTTTACCCCCAGCGTTTTACTTCCTCTACAATATTGATTCAACCTTTTCCACCCCAAAAATCTGCATTCTCTCCCTTAAACAGCACCTCAGCTTTTCCCTCAAAAATGCCCCAGAGGGAAACTCAGATTCAGCCCCCAAACTCCCATTTGCCTACACAAACAGTTCTTGTGGCCCCTCTCAATTCCCCCAGGCTTTCAGCTCAAGGAAGAACTGGAAGCCTATTCCCTCATCTCCACCCTTGTTTTGCTTTCCTGGAAAACCTTGCGATCCCACACTTTCTCCAAGAGATCTGCTGGGACTACTGGAAGGTTTGCTCTCTCAGAGCGCCAGGGGGCTTTACAGCACTTGTTCCTCTGCATCTTTACCCTTTTATCAGCTTTCCCCTGGAACGGTGTTGTGGGAGAAGCTTGGAACTACCAGAAATGGATCACGTTCACATTTTTTCCCCACCAGTTTTTATCTGGTTTCAGATTCCTGGAATTACCCTCAAATGTGCCCTAGAACACTGCTGTGAAAGGATCAATGAGAAGAACAGCCGGAAAGCAGAAAACCACCTCCAGCAGCAGCCACAATGATCCCATTTCTCTTCTTACCTGGTCCTGCCAGAGCTCCCAACAGCCATTCCCATTCCAAAACAAGAGCTATGGAAGACATTCCTGCTGTCCGTGAGGGTGAGGCGGCAGTTCTGGATGTTCTTCGCTGTGCAATCAGACAACAAACAGAGTGTAAATGATCCTGGTGGTCCCTTCCAAGCCAAACCACCCCGTGATTCCATGAGTGGATCAGCACCTGTTCCAGCTCCATTCCAGAAACCTCCTCCCACTAACCCAGAACTTTCCTTTTTCTGCTCAACGTCAGGGGTTTGCTGCCGAGTGCCCCGGGCAGGGGACGCCTCAGCCTTCCCTGGGACCGCAGCATTCCCTGGGCTGCCTCAGCATCCCCTGCGCTGCTGTTCCACGCCCATCCCGTGGTCCAGCGCCTGCGCGGGCTGCAGTGCCGGGCTCTCCCCACGAGGCGGCAGCACCGGGAGCGAGCAGCCCCGGCCGGTCCCGCTGTCTCGGGGCAGCTGCGCCTTTAACCCGCCCTGAGCCGGCGGGGCCGTGAACACAGCGGGCACAAACCCCACCGCTCCCCTTTATTTCACCCTCAGAGGCACAGGATCGCAGCATTTCCTGGGCTGCAAGGGACCCACAGGGAGCATCGAGTCCAAATCCTGGCCCTGCACCCCAAGAATCCCACCCTGTGCCCGAGAGCCTTGTTCAGACCCAAACTCTTCCCCCAAGATCCTGAAAACACAGCGGGGCTGGGAGAAGGATGACCACGGAGGATTTTTTTATACAGATCTCCTTGCACGATCGTTAAATAATATTATTAGACAGTCCATGAACGCATCCCTGTGCCGGGACAGCCACCCCTGTGCCGGAACACTCATCCCTGGGCCGGAATACCGATCCCCCGCGGCCCCCACCGTCCGCTCGGGGCTGTCCCCGTTCCCCGCTCACCTCCGAGCCCGGAGCACCCGCCCCGGTGCCCCCGGCCCGGCAGCGCTGCTCCCCGGGCTCCCCGCCATCGCCGCTCCTGGCGAAGAAGGGCGGAAGTCACCGGTACCGCACCGATGTGGCTATTCGACCTTCTCAAGATGGCGGCCGCGAAGGACCCCCCCCCCCCCCCCCCCCGCCCCGGTCCGTCTATTCGACTGCCTGAATGCTCCCGCCTGCCCCAGGCGCCGCTGACCCCACAGTCGGTGTCCGCGTAGCGGGAAACGCCTCAGAAAATTGCGCGCAAGCGCTGGGCTGGCGTCGGCGTCGGCGTCGCGTTCAGGCAGCCGAATAGACGCAGCTTGGGGGGGGGGGGGGGGGGGGCCTTCCCTGCCGCCATATTGAGAAGGTCAGGAAACAGCGCACACGACCGCCATCTTTAGCGTGGCAGTGACGACACTTCCGCCCTTCGCCGCCATCTTGGGTGCTGGCAGAAGCCACTTCCGGTCGAGCCGCCATCTTTAGTGTGGTACACTTAGGGCCCCCGCCGCCCCTCACAAGGGCTTCTGTCTAGTCGGCTGCCTGAATCCGGCCCGGACTCCGACGCCGGCCCCGCGCTTTCCGCGCGATTTTCCGCCGTGCTTCCCGGTGCGAGGACACGGCTGGCGGGGTCAGCCGCGCCGGAGGCGGGCGACGGCTCCGCGACCGGCGGCAGGCATCGGCAGCGACACCTCTCGCAGGGGGCCTAGTGCGTCCGCCATCTTGAGTGTGGCGGAAGTGTAAACCACCTTCTGCAAGGTCCTGGCAGATAATAAAATAATAAAATAAAATAAATACTGTCATATTCTAATAAAAACGTCACTTAACGCCGTCCCGAGAGCGCGGAACTGCGCCTTCCTTTCCGAGCCGCCTCCTTGAGAGCGACACGCGGGCGGCTCTATTCCGACCGTGCCCGCTCGGTGCCTCCCGCCCGGGTCGCGCTGCGACCGCGCCTCTGCTGCCCGGCAAAACCGGCCCCGCCGGGCCGCCCCCCGCGCTGTCATTCCCCGCGGTCACCGCCCCGCACGGCGCCCGTTCCTTTCCATAGCTGTGGCCCCGCTCATGCACGGCCGTGTCCCTTGGCGCTGCGAACCGCCCTTCGCCCCTCCCCTCCGCTGACACACCCGGCCCCGCTCGCTCCCGCTCCTTGCCACGCTCGGCAGCCACCGAGGCCGCCGCCCTCTCGGCTCAGCTGCCACCGGGCGGCAGCAGCGCCGGGGCGCCGTGTCGGGGGCGGCAGTGCCGCGCTCTCGCCACCAGGCGGCAGCAGCGCCGCCCAGCTCAGCCCGGGGGCAGGCACAGAGCACAGGGAAAAGCCGGCTCCGGGCGCTCTGCAGCTCCTGCAGCCCGAGCGTCTCGGCTCCTGCGGCCAGGCGCTTGCTGCTTTCCTTCCTACAGAAAAACGCCGGCTCCTTATTCTCAAAACCTGCGGATCTCTATTCCCAGCTTCTTATATTGCTGTATGCGACAGAGTAGACAGAGAGGGCTGGCTTATTTCCAAATGAATTTACATCTAAATCACTAGCATTTGCCTATAGACGTAAAAGTGAAGAACTTAACAGGTTTTAGTATTCTGCACACAGCCCTCGCTGGGAGGAATGGTAAAAAGTTAAAAACAAATGAAATTTTAAAAGTAGAAAGTTAGAAACAAAGTTACAACGGCAGAAATTTAGAAACAAACAAAGAGGTAAAATACAAGAAACAAACAAATTTCTAAAGGGAGAAAGTTGAAAACAAACAAAGTTAGAAACAAACAAACAAAAAAATTAGAAACAAACAAAATTAGAAAGGTAGAAATTTAGAAACAAAGTCAGAAAGGCAAGTGTTGAGCCTTTGACAGGGTACCCCTCCTTCTCGGACCAGGGTGAAAGAGCAGAGGAGGCTGCTGTTCTGCTAAGTTCTTTATTTCACGGTCTCACAGCTGTCTTGAAGGCAGAGTTCGAATGGGGTTACATGATACAGCCAAGCAGCAGGCAAAAACAGCTTCTTCTATATGCTCCATACACTATATTTTTTCTTATAGAAGTGTGGATTCCATTTGTTCATTGACCAGTAAGATTAACACACGATTCTAGTTTTCCTTAAACCCATCCTGGTCTAATTCTAACAGTCGTAAGCCTCACACAAGTGTCATCTGCCCTTGTTCCATAAGGAATCCCTCTACAGACAGGGAGTTGTCACCGGCCCCGTGCTCATGGGCTGCAGGGGACACCCGCACTGAGGAGGAAAAGGAAATGGGAAAGAGGGAACTGCAACCTGATGGGACGCACCTCTGGCACCACATTTCCTCTTCTTCCTGCTGTCCTGGAAAACCCCAAGTAAATCCGGTCCCTCAGACCTTGCATCCCTGAACACCAGGAGAGCCGGTGTTTTACCCGGATCCCAGTGCCCTGCACGGCTGCGCTGACACGAGCACAGGCCGATCGCTCCGCCCAGCACCATCCCTCATTTTCTTCCCATTGCTCCCCAAGCGTCCCCAAACCACCCCCGCGTGTCTGTGCCGGGGCCAGGGCCTGCCCCGAGCCCGACCAGAGGCTGTCACCCAGCCCTGCACCAGCTCCCACCCCCGGGTGAGCTGGGAATGCACTGAGAGCTCGGCTCCCCGGGCTCCCCAGCACCCAAACCGGTCCTCAGACACACAGAAATGCCCAACCTGCCCCTCTGGGCACAGCCAAACACCACAATTCCATCATCCCCAAGCAACTCTGGCACTTGCCTCTTCACCTCCGCCCATTTCCAGGAGCCGGGGCTAGGACCGGGCTGTCAGAAATAGCATTCCCTAGGCAGTTCATCCCAGCACAGAGGAGAAGAGGAGCCTGTCCCTGACCCACACCATGGGCAGGACAAGGGGGGCCCTAGCTGGCTTTGCCTACTCCAACACCAAAGCTCTTGGTCCCAAAGATGGGGCGAGTTCAGTGGTTTTTCCTGTCCTGAAAGAGAGCAGAAAAGGGAAGTTAATCCCACTGTGGAATCCAAGACTCCTGCATTTCCTGTTTCTGCTCTGATTGCTCACCGTGGAGTTTTATCCATGGAAAAAAAAGGAGAATGACACCATATCAAATAAAAAGTTGATTAATCCACGTAGGGGCTGTGGAGAGGATACAAAGGAGCTTTTCCATGATTTTGGGGCTTGAAGAGGGACTGAATTTCCCTCAAAGCTGGGAAGGGCCTGAGGATAATAAAGCAAAGGAGCAGCTTCATCTCTCCCTGGCAGAGAGCTCGGGGCTCCATTATGGATACAAATCAATCCCAGCAGGATTTCAAAGGGTTTCTTTAGGATGTCAGGTCCCTCTTTATCAGATCCCTGCTGGGATTCAGGGCCTGCCTGGTCACGGGGTGCTTTGATAAGGGCTGGATTTAAATCCCAGATCTGAGAACAGACATGAAAGGTCCCTGGGTTTCTAGGGGGTTGAAAAACTCAAGCTGGATTCGCTGCAGAGCTGAAAAATCAGGGTAAGAGAGAGCAAGGAGTGGCCAGCAGGCCCAGGCTCCTGATCACGCCCCTGGGATCCATGGGATCCATAGGATCCACGGCCTCTGGCACGCTGCTCCAGCACCCTGCAGGGTGACTGACAGCCGGGCAGGGGAAGGAGCCACCAGCAGCTCTGCCATGTGCACCATCATTCACCTTGCACGTGGCCTAAACAGCCACCAAGCACTGATGGACTGACTGAGCCGAAAATATCGGAGAGATCTCAGTTTGCACTCCAAATTCCCTGCAGCCTGTTCCCTTCCTGATCCATCCCTTCAAGCAGCAAGAGTGGAATTCCTTCCATCGTTGCTCTTTCCCTCCTGTTTTCCACTCAACAAGAAAAAGAGCAGCCACGTGAACAGGAGTAAAAGCCCCAAACCCACAAAAAAGCACATTCTCAGCATCACTAATCCCTGCCAAACTGCCAGGAACCTTCCAAAACTACATCCAAGCTTGGAAACAGGGATCCAGTTGTTTGTTTAAGCAGCTATTGATCCAGTCTCTTCCAGCTAATTAAACTATTCACTATTTAAACTCATTAAACTGCTCATCCTGCTCCTGGCAGCCAGAGGCAAAGAAGAAATCGTGTCTAGATTAAATGGTGTTGGTGAATGTGCCCATCCCAGTCCTTGGAGAGGTTGGAATTGCATCCCTGTTCCTCTGCTCTCTTTTCCTTCCTTTTTCCTGCAGTGATTCCCACCCGGATTCCTCAGCTCCAGCTCTCTGAGCAGCCTCAGGGGGAGCATTTCATCCCCTTGGAGCCAACTCCATTTGTTGCATCCTTCATGCCTCAACCACCCCTAAAAGCAGGCAAGTGCTGATGGGCAGTGCAGCTGCTTCCACTTGGGAATGTTTCCAGTGGAACAGGGAGGGAATTCTGAGAAGCTTCCACTCACTGCATGTTATTGCTGGATAAGAGGTGAGGCAGCAAAGGATCAACAAAGGGAGATTTCAGCAAGACAAAGTCCAGACAAAGAGGCTGCAAGTGTGGCTGGGGCTGCTAAACTGGGAAAACTGCAAGGTCAGGCTGTGGGAACATGGATTATACTGAGGTCTGGAACTGGTGTTGGGAAGAGAGGGAGAAGGAGAAGGAGAAGGAGGAGAGAAAGGGCCCAAAGTAACTGCACAGTGAATTTCCTTACCATGAGCCAGGCTCATTCCCTGAGCTGACCAATATCTCCGAGCTCCCCTTCATGGCACAGCCCTGCCAGTAAAGAACAGAAGTTCCTGCTGCTCCCACTGGAATTCTGTAGCGTGCCTGGCATTCCATACGTTATGCTGCCTGAGAATTCCTGCAGCCGTCCTCGGGAAGAGCAGTTCACTGCCACAGGAGGAACAAGAGGAAAGCAGTTGCCACTCTCGGGTTCTGTGCCCTGTAAAAAGTAAAACCAGATAAAGATCAAAGCTCCATAAAGCTGGAACCATCTCCAACCTCAGGACAGCACTTCTGTGGGAAAAGCGTGGATGGGCAATTAGGAAGGAGATGATCATGCAAATGGGTAAGGGGGGGAATTAAATTCTGCTGCTTTCTGATTGAGGCCTGCTTCAATTTGCAGCCTTTATAATATCAGTTTAATGGGACTTTTTGTGCTTTAAAAAGGTTTTTATTAGCTGGGGGTTGTCCCTGCCTGGACTGAGGCACAGCACAATGAGTCTCCTGCCTCCTGAAGCCGTGTCGTTATCCCAGCATCTGAAATTAAAAACCAGCACTCTGGGAAACCTCTCTACTCTGAGGAGAAGTGTGAGGAGTGTTTGGGTCTGTGGAGAGCCTGGAACAGCTCTGAGAGACACCAAACATCCTGTGGATCCCAATAAACAGCAAAACATGCCAGCAGCTCCTTCCAACACCGCCCTTGTAGGGAACTCTGTCACCCCAGTGGGTATTTGTGGGAGTAAGGAAGAAATCCCACTAATGACCTCAGTGTGATCACCTCTGGTTCGTCTGGGGATAAATCTCCTTTATCCTTCTGGGAGAATAAAGGAATCCAATGCTGCCTTAATCCCCTGCTCCTCAGAGTCTGCATTTCCAGAATCCATCTCCTGGCCCAGCATGGGAAGGGTTGTCCAGCGCTGGAACAGCTGCCCAGAGCAGTGGTGGAGTCACCAACCCTGGAAGTGCTCATAAAATACATGGATATGGCACTTGAGTGTTCATAAAATACCTGGGTAAATACATGGGTAAATATAGGAATAAATTCATGGGTAAATACATGGATAAACATATGGATAAATATAGGGATAAATATGTAGGGATAAATATGTATGGATAAATACAGACCTTGCTTCCCTGAACACCAGGAGAGCCGGTGTTTTACCCAGATCCCAGTGCCCTGCACGGCTGCGCTGACACGAGCGCAGGCTGACCGTTCCGCCCAGCACCATCCCTCATTTTCCTCCCACGGCTCCCCAAGCGGCCCCAAACCACCCCAGCGTGTCTGTGCCGGGGCCAGGGCCTGCCCCGAGCCCGACCAGAGCCCTGCACCAGCTCCCACCCCCGGGTGAGCTGGGAATGCACTGAGAGCTCGGCTCCCCGGGCTCCCCAGCACCCAAACCGGTCCTCAGACACACAGAAATGCCCAACCTGCCCCTCTGGGCACAGCCAAACACCACAATTCCATCATCCCCAAGCAACTCTGGCACTTGCCTCTTCACCTCCGCCCATTTCCAGGAGCCGGGGCTAGGACCGGGCTGTCAGAAATAGCATTCCCTAGGCAGTTCATCCCAGCGCAGAGGAGAAGAGGAGCCTGTCCCTGACCCACACCATGGGCAGGACAAGGGGGGCCCTAGCTGGCTTTGCCTACTCCAACACCACAGCTCTTGGTCCCAAAGATGGGGCGAGTTCAGTGGTTTTTCCTGTCCTGAAAGAGAGCAGAAAAGGGAAGTTAATCCCACTGTGGAATCCAAGACTCCTGCATTTCCTATTTCTGCTCTGATTGCTCACCGTGGAGTTTTAGCTATGGAAAAAAAAAGGAGAATGACACCATATCAAATAAAAAGTGCCCTTTTCCAGCATTTTTATTCCAGGCATTAAAAGGATGCTCATTTCTCTTCTAGCATTGTTTCCCTCATTTTAGGAGAACCGTTTTCATCCCAGGCCCCACTCGTCAGTTGTTCGATCCTCTGGCACTGGATTTGGACAAAAGAAGGGACGCACCTGGACTGCAGGAAATCACTGAGAGAAACCCTTCCAAAACGTGACAGAGAAAAACAACAGGAGATGCAGGAAGACACATCCCTCATTTGCACGTCTGGAACGCTTTTCTAAAGACTTCTCTGCATCTGGATGCTCTTTGCTCTTGGCTTTCTTCACAGGAATGCATTTGCTGCTAAACACGTCTCAGACCCTTACCTGATCGGGATAAGGTGGGATGGAGATGAAGACTCCCACAGGGAATAGCCAGGGAGATGCAGGGCCTGGGAACATCAAGGACGGAGAAGAGAAGGAACAGGGATTGTTTTTCTTGTCTCGAGCCAGCAGTGCTGTGAGCTTGGAGAACACACGGCACCGCAGGGATCCAGGGCAGGAGCGGGATAACTGCGGGATAAGGGGAATCTGCTCCCACTCCAGGGCTGTGCCAGTGAAGGAGGGGAATTTTTTAGTGCCTTCATTACACACAAAAACCAAACCCAGCACCACCGAGCTGGACTTTCGTGAGCCGCAAAACAAAGCGGCCCCTGGCCTTTGGGGGAACACAACCTCACCGAGTCACGGAGCCAGGGGATGACACTTGGGAATGATCCTTGCTGCTGCCTGCAGGCAAATCAGATGAGGGAGCCACAGGAGCTGCGGGGTTTCCTGCTCTTCCTGCAACGCCATCGGGCCAGACCAGGAGACCTTTCCTGGAACAGCTCTTCCCTGTAAAGGGAGCTACACCAAAGCTCAAGCCCTCATTTAGAGACCCTTGGAAAAGCAAAGGTGAGAGGGGATTACCTGGAGCCCCAGGGGACCGAGGCGAAGGCGATGAAGAAGCAGACAGCAAAGTGCTTCCACTGCTTCTCACTCCAGCAAAGGGAACATCCCTGGAATTTCATGTCCGGCGTCGCTCCCAAACCCCACAGGTGAACCCACACGTACTCCAGGACTGATCTCCTTCAAACTTCCAGCAGCACAGACTCACCGGGAGGAACTGCGATCCAAGGACACACATCAGCAACCGTCTTCCCGCTTGCCCCTCTCTCCACATTTTCCCTTTCCAGCGGGATGCAGGTGCCACCCCCCAGAGGCAGGAAAACTGCCTTGCAATCCAGTACAAAACCTGCCTGGAAAGCCCAGGATGCCCAGAGCCAGCAGCCGTTTCTCCTGGAGCTCCTGCTGACAGGCATTTGAAGCCTGCTGTGCCTCACAGCTGCTTTTCTGCCAAGGGCATTCCCATCTTTTCTTTTTTAGCCCAAAGAAAGGTTTGCAAAGCTGAGTTTTGTGAGAAGCGCTTCATATTTGGATCATTCTTAACTTGGAGTTTCCCTTGGCACCAAAATCAGGGGCTCACCTTTTGCTTGGAGCTTGGCTGAAGTCCTCAGCAGTGCCAGGGAATGTGGCCATTGGAGGCTTTGGGCAGATTTGGCTCATCTGCCTTTTTAGGCCTTGTTTCTTTCTCTCAGCCTTCCCACTGGATTGTGGCCTCCGAGGAATACGTAAAATCCCATTCCATTCCTATTCTTTCGGACAATTTTTTGTACCGTCCCTGTACAAAACGAGGCCCCCTGTTCGGATGCTTTTCCCCACCGTTCCCCGGCACTTTCATCTGCCGGTGCATTCCCTGCGTTGCTTGGGCTCTTCCCAGCTCTCTGAGCTCCTTCACAAGGCAGGAGATCGATTTGGCCCAGGAACTAAACCCTCCCGAGGAATTGTCTGATGCCATCTCCGCATTTGACACCTGATCCTTGTGCTCAAAGGATCCCTCTTTCTTCCCTTCAGCCAATTCCAAGGCTCGCTGCCCCCAGCTGCGATCAGGCCCCAGCCTGATCCCTGCAGTCTTCCCTGCCGGGATCCTGCTCAGGAATCCCTGGGCTACAAATGTAAGAATTCATTCTTCCCACCCCTGCCCAGTTCCAAAGGATTTGGTGTCTGCCTTACCTGGCTGGAGCCTGCTTCCAACTCTGTTCTTGCTGCTTCTGCTGCTTTCCAGTTCCCAGGAATTCCACCGACGGAGCGACAGCGTTTTCCAGCTCCGCCAGGATTCCCTCTGCTGCGTTTGGGTGCTGGAAGGATATCAAAACCAGGCTCTCTGGGGCTTTACTATCAGGAAATTACATCCCCGGATTTGTTCATTTCCAAATATTATCTCTTCCCAACAAAGCACTGGGCATCCAAGGAATACAGAAAGTGATGGGCTGACCACTGCTTACTCCTCTGGAATGTCAGAGCTTGGAAAAAAAGGGCACTTGAGGCTTCTCCTGGTGCTGCCCGTGAGGTGTATTTTACTTGAGAGCCCCTTCCCGTGTCTTTCCCTGTATCCACCAAAAAATCCACCCCTTCATTCCCCAGCTGCTTGCTTCCTCCCTCTTTTCCTGTATCCAACAGAATTTTAACAGGTCAATAGTCCCCTCTGCAAGAGCACCTTTCATTCCAAACCTAAGAACAAACGAATCACTTCCCTTCCACCGTCCTTATTAGGATTCCACTGAGAGCAGTGGATGGAAAATGATCCTCTCCTGGTCCCTGCTGGATTCCCGGAGCAGGGATCCTTTCCCTCTTTCCCCCCACCACGGTGCCCTCCTCCCCCTCCCGCCCCACCCCACACCCTTTTCAGGCTTTGTTCCACAGCTTTTGCCTCCAGGCCTCAGATCCTTTCGTTCTCCACGAGCTCCCAGCAGCTCCACAGCCTTTCCTCTCCCATCCCGACCATTTCTCCGGGAATGGAGCTCCGCATTTCAATTGCCTTCTCTTTTCTCTGACTACTCCCACCAATCCAGAAGACCTAAAGCTGACACAAGGAACACTCGGTGCCCACAAATCCAAACCCAGACCCGGCCATCCCCAAACCAGCAACTCCCGGACAATTTGCGTTCATTCCAACCTAACACTGAGGACTCACCCAACCCTTCAAAATTCCCAAGAAATATCCTGTTGCCTTCACAGCTCCCAGGGGATTCTGCTTCGTGCTCACACGAAGGATTTGGGACTTCCCTGAAAAAACCCGTGCAGGGCACGCCGGAATCCCCGATCCCGTGAATCCGGGGAGCGTTAAAAGCTCGGTCCAGCCTGGGCCCCCGGAAATTTTTGCCAAATATCCCCCAAGTCCTCGGGATAACAGAACTCTCTGGTACTGCATTTTTGGCGTTGTAAAGCCTGGAATTCCTTTATTCCTAGTGCTGGGCTCTGCATATGGCCGAGAAAATCCCGGCCTCCACACAGACCCAGGTTCCAAACTTTTTGATACATTTTAGCAAGCCGAGAAATTCACCTTCCCTGCTTGTTCTTAAGGGCATCCTTCTCTTCCCTTACCCGGCGTGCTCTCTCCCACTGGGGGTGGGTTTTCCCCTTCCCATGCCAATTAGTCCCTACTTCTAGGAGGTTTAGGTACCTTTCTTCCCTGGCAGGGATTTCTTAACACAGCTACCGAGGCTTTGGGAGTCTCCTTTATCTTCTACTTTCTGGATCCATAAATGCCACAATCCAGACGCCCAACTTCAACAAGACATCCTTTCTACCTAAAAACACACACTCTCAACTCTTAGATCTTTTAAAGTTTTACCCCCGCAAAATTCCCCTATTTTTCCACCACTGAATTCCTCAGTCCTGCTTCCAAGGATTTCTTGAATACCACGGGGCTTTTCTCAAGATTTACCCCCACGACCTTCCCTACGTGCCCACTGCTCATCACCTCATTTTTCCCTCAATGTGGTCGTTCTCCACCCCAGAGAGTTTGTCAAGTGTTGCCTCCAAAATGTTCCCCATCTCTCCACTACTCAGTTCCCCATTTTGCCTCCAAAATATTCAATCTGTCCCCTCCACATTGCATCCACTTTTACCCCCAGCGTTTTACTTCCTCTACAATATTGATTCAACCTTTTCCACCCCAAAAATCTGCATTCTCTCCCTTAAACAGCACCTCAGCTTTTCCCTCAAAAATGCCCCAGAGGGAAACTCAGATTCAGCCCCCAAACTCCCATTTGCCTACACAAACAGTTCTTGTGGCCCCTCTCAATTCCCCCAGGCTTTCAGCTCAAGGAAGAACTGGAAGCCTATTCCCTCATCTCCACCCTTGTTTTGCTTTCCTGGAAAACCTTGCGATCCCACACTTTCTCCAAGAGATCTGCTGGGACTACTGGAAGGTTTGCTCTCTCAGAGCGCCAGGGGGCTTTACAGCACTTGTTCCTCTGCATCTTTACCCTTTTATCAGCTTTCCCCTGGAACGGTGTTGTGGGAGAAGCTTGGAACTACCAGAAATGGATCACGTTCACATTTTTTCCCCACCAGTTTTTATCTGGTTTCAGATTCCTGGAATTACCCTCAAATGTGCCCTAGAACACTGCTGTGAAAGGATCAATGAGAAGAACAGCCGGAAAGCAGAAAACCACCTCCAGCAGCAGCCACAATGATCCCATTTCTCTTCTTACCTGGTCCTGCCAGAGCTCCCAACAGCCATTCCCATTCCAAAACAAGAGCTATGGAAGACATTCCTGCTGTCCGTGAGGGTGAGGCGGCAGTTCTGGATGTTCTTCGCTGTGCAATCAGACAACAAACAGAGTGTAAATGATCCTGGTGGTCCCTTCCAAGCCAAACCACCCCGTGATTCCATGAGTGGATCAGCACCTGTTCCAGCTCCATTCCAGAAACCTCCTCCCACTAACCCAGAACTTTCCTTTTTCTGCTCAACGTCAGGGGTTTGCTGCCGAGTGCCCCGGGCAGGGGACGCCTCAGCCTTCCCTGGGACCGCAGCATTCCCTGGGCTGCCTCAGCATCCCCTGCGCTGCTGTTCCACGCCCATCCCGTGGTCCAGCGCCTGCGCGGGCTGCAGTGCCGGGCTCTCCCCACGAGGCGGCAGCACCGGGAGCGAGCAGCCCCGGCCGGTCCCGCTGTCTCGGGGCAGCTGCGCCTTTAACCCGCCCTGAGCCGGCGGGGCCGTGAACACAGCGGGCACAAACCCCACCGCTCCCCTTTATTTCACCCTCAGAGGCACAGGATCGCAGCATTTCCTGGGCTGCAAGGGACCCACAGGGAGCATCGAGTCCAAATCCTGGCCCTGCACCCCAAGAATCCCACCCTGTGCCCGAGAGCCTTGTTCAGACCCAAACTCTTCCCCCAAGATCCTGAAAACACAGCGGGGCTGGGAGAAGGATGACCACGGAGGATTTTTTTATACAGATCTCCTTGCACGATCGTTAAATAATATTATTAGACAGTCCATGAACGCATCCCTGTGCCGGGACAGCCACCCCTGTGCCGGAACACTCATCCCTGGGCCGGAATACCGATCCCCCGCGGCCCCCACCGTCCGCTCGGGGCTGTCCCCGTTCCCCGCTCACCTCCGAGCCCGGAGCACCCGCCCCGGTGCCCCCGGCCCGGCAGCGCTGCTCCCCGGGCTCCCCGCCATCGCCGCTCCTGGCGAAGAAGGGCGGAAGTCACCGGTACCGCACCGATGTGGCTATTCGACCTTCTCAAGATGGCGGCCGCGAAGGACCCCCCCCCCCCCCCCCCCCCCCCCGCCCCGGTCCGTCTATTCGACTGCCTGAATGCTCCCGCCTGCCCCAGGCGCCGCTGACCCCACAGTCGGTGTCCGCGTAGCGGGAAACGCCTCAGAAAATTGCGCGCAAGCGCTGGGCTGGCGTCGGCGTCGGCGTCACGTTCAGGCAGCCGAATAGACGCAGCTTGGGGGGGGGGGGGGGGGCCTTCCCTGCCGCCATATTGAGAAGGTCAGGAAACAGCGCACACGACCGCCATCTTTAGCGTGGCAGTGACGACACTTCCGCCCTTCGCCGCCATCTTGGGTGCTGGCAGAAGCCACTTCCGGTCGAGCCGCCATCTTTAGTGTGGTACACTTAGGGCCCCCGCCGCCCCTCACAAGGGCTTCTGTCTAGTCGGCTGCCTGAATCCGGCCCGGACTCCGACGCCGGCCCCGCGCTTTCCGCGCGATTTTCCGCCGTGCTTCCCGGTGCGAGGACACGGCTGGCGGGGTCAGCCGCGCCGGAGGCGGGCGACGGCTCCGCGACCGGCGGCAGGCATCGGCAGCGACACCTCTCGCAGGGGGCCTAGTGCGTCCGCCATCTTGAGTGTGGCGGAAGTGTAAACCACCTTCTGCAAGGTCCTGGCAGATAATAAAATAATAAAATAAAATAAATACTGTCATATTCTAATAAAAACGTCACTTAACGCCGTCCCGAGAGCGCGGAACTGCGCCTTCCTTTCCGAGCCGCCTCCTTGAGAGCGACACGCGGGCGGCTCGATTCCGACCGTGCCCGCCCGGTGCCTCCCGCCCGGGTCGCGCTGCGACCGCGCCTCTGCTGCCCGGCAAAACCGGCCCCGCCGGGCCGCCCCCCGCGCTGTCATTCCCCGCGGTCACCGCCCCGCACGGCGCCCGTTCCTTTCCATAGCTGTGGCCCCGCTCATGCACGGCCGTGTCCCTTGGCGCTGCGAACCGCCCTTCGCCCCTCCCCTCCGCTGACACACCCGGCCCCGCTCGCTCCCGCTCCTTGCCACGCTCGGCAGCCACCGAGGCCGCCGCCCTCTCGGCTCAGCTGCCACCGGGCGGCAGCAGCGCCGGGGCGCCGTGTCGGGGGCGGCAGTGCCGCGCTCTCGCCACCAGGCGGCAGCAGCGCCGCCCAGCTCAGCCCGGGGGCAGGCACAGAGCACAGGGAAAAGCCGGCTCCGGGCGCTCTGCAGCTCCTGCAGCCCGAGCGTCTCGGCTCCTGCGGCCAGGCGCTTGCTGCTTTCCTTCCTACAGAAAAACGCCGGCTCCTTATTCTCAAAACCTGCGGATCTCTATTCCCAGCTTCTTATATTGCTGTATGCGACAGAGTAGACAGAGAGGGCTGGCTTATTTCCAAATGAATTTACATCTAAATCACTAGCATTTGCCTATAGACGTAAAAGTGAAGAACTTAACAGGTTTTAGTATTCTGCACACAGCCCTCGCTGGGAGGAATGGTAAAAAGTTAAAAACAAATGAAATTTTAAAAGTAGAAAGTTAGAAACAAAGTTACAACGGCAGAAATTTAGAAACAAACAAAGAGGTAAAATACAAGAAACAAACAAATTTCTAAAGGGAGAAAGTTGAAAACAAACAAAGTTAGAAACAAACAAACAAAAAAATTAGAAACAAACAAAATTAGAAAGGTAGAAATTTAGAAACAAAGTCAGAAAGGCAAGTGTTGAGCCTTTGACAGGGTACCCCTCCTTCTCGGACCAGGGTGAAAGAGCAGAGGAGGCTGCTGTTCTGCTAAGTTCTTTATTTCACGGTCTCACAGCTGTCTTGAAGGCAGAGTTCGAATGGGGTTACATGATACAGCCAAGCAGCAGGCAAAAACAGCTTCTTCTATATGCTCCATACACTATATTTTTTCTTATAGAAGTGTGGATTCCATTTGTTCATTGACCAGTAAGATTAACACACGATTCTAGTTTTCCTTAAACCCATCCTGGTCTAATTCTAACAGTCGTAAGCCTCACACAAGTGTCATCTGCCCTTGTTCCATAAGGAATCCCTCTACAGACAGGGAGTTGTCACCGGCCCCGTGCTCATGGGCTGCAGGGGACACCCGCACTGAGGAGGAAAAGGAAATGGGAAAGAGGGAACTGCAACCTGATGGGACGCACCTCTGGCACCACATTTCCTCTTCTTCCTGCTGTCCTGGAAAACCCCAAGTAAATCCGGTCCCTCAGACCTTGCATCCCTGAACACCAGGAGAGCCGGTGTTTTACCCGGATCCCAGTGCCCTGCACGGCTGCGCTGACACGAGCACAGGCCGATCGCTCCGCCCAGCACCATCCCTCATTTTCTTCCCATTGCTCCCCAAGCGTCCCCAAACCACCCCCGCGTGTCTGTGCCGGGGCCAGGGCCTGCCCCGAGCCCGACCAGAGGCTGTCACCCAGCCCTGCACCAGCTCCCACCCCCGGGTGAGCTGGGAATGCACTGAGAGCTCGGCTCCCCGGGCTCCCCAGCACCCAAACCGGTCCTCAGACACACAGAAATGCCCAACCTGCCCCTCTGGGCACAGCCAAACACCACAATTCCATCATCCCCAAGCAACTCTGGCACTTGCCTCTTCACCTCCGCCCATTTCCAGGAGCCGGGGCTAGGACCGGGCTGTCAGAAATAGCATTCCCTAGGCAGTTCATCCCAGCACAGAGGAGAAGAGGAGCCTGTCCCTGACCCACACCATGGGCAGGACAAGGGGGGCCCTAGCTGGCTTTGCCTACTCCAGCACCAAAGCTCTTGGTCCCAAAGATGGGGCGAGTTCAGTGGTTTTTCCTGTCCTGAAAGAGAGCAGAAAAGGGAAGTTAATCCCACTGTGGAATCCAAGACTCCTGCATTTCCTGTTTCTGCTCTGATTGCTCACCGTGGAGTTTTATCCATGGAAAAAAAAGGAGAATGACACCATATCAAATAAAAAGTTGATTAATCCACGTAGGGGCTGTGGAGAGGATACAAAGGAGCTTTTCCATGATTTTGGGGCTTGAAGAGGGACTGAATTTCCCTCAAAGCTGGGAAGGGCCTGAGGATAATAAAGCAAAGGAGCAGCTTCATCTCTCCCTGGCAGAGAGCTCGGGGCTCCATTATGGATACAAATCAATCCCAGCAGGATTTCAAAGGGTTTCTTTAGGATGTCAGGTCCCTCTTTATCAGATCCCTGCTGGGATTCAGGGCCTGCCTGGTCACGGGGTGCTTTGATAAGGGCTGGATTTAAATCCCAGATCTGAGAACAGACATGAAAGGTCCCTGGGTTTCTAGGGGGTTGAAAAACTCAAGCTGGATTCGCTGCAGAGCTGAAAAATCAGGGTAAGAGAGAGCAAGGAGTGGCCAGCAGGCCCAGGCTCCTGATCACGCCCCTGGGATCCATGGGATCCATAGGATCCACGGCCTCTGGCACGCTGCTCCAGCACCCTGCAGGGTGACTGACAGCCGGGCAGGGGAAGGAGCCACCAGCAGCTCTGCCATGTGCACCATCATTCACCTTGCACGTGGCCTAAACAGCCACCAAGCACTGATGGACTGACTGAGCCGAAAATATCGGAGAGATCTCAGTTTGCACTCCAAATTCCCTGCAGCCTGTTCCCTTCCTGATCCATCCCTTCAAGCAGCAAGAGTGGAATTCCTTCCATCGTTGCTCTTTCCCTCCTGTTTTCCACTCAACAAGAAAAAGAGCAGCCACGTGAACAGGAGTAAAAGCCCCAAACCCACAAAAAAGCACATTCTCAGCATCACTAATCCCTGCCAAACTGCCAGGAACCTTCCAAAACTACATCCAAGCTTGGAAACAGGGATCCAGTTGTTTGTTTAAGCAGCTATTGATCCAGTCTCTTCCAGCTAATTAAACTATTCACTATTTAAACTCATTAAACTGCTCATCCTGCTCCTGGCAGCCAGAGGCAAAGAAGAAATCGTGTCTAGATTAAATGGTGTTGGTGAATGTGCCCATCCCAGTCCTTGGAGAGGTTGGAATTGCATCCCTGTTCCTCTGCTCTCTTTTCCTTCCTTTTTCCTGCAGTGATTCCCACCCGGATTCCTCAGCTCCAGCTCTCTGAGCAGCCTCAGGGGGAGCATTTCATCCCCTTGGAGCCAACTCCATTTGTTGCATCCTTCATGCCTCAACCACCCCTAAAAGCAGGCAAGTGCTGATGGGCAGTGCAGCTGCTTCCACTTGGGAATGTTTCCAGTGGAACAGGGAGGGAATTCTGAGAAGCTTCCACTCACTGCACGTTATTGCTGGATAAGAGGTGAGGCAGCAAAGGATCAACAAAGGGAGATTTCAGCAAGACAAAGTCCAGACAAAGAGGCTGCAAGTGTGGCTGGGGCTGCTAAACTGGGAAAACTGCAAGGTCAGGCTGTGGGAACATGGATTATACTGAGGTCTGGAACTGGTGTTGGGAAGAGAGGGAGAAGGAGAAGGAGAAGGAGGAGAGAAAGGGCCCAAAGTAACTGCACAGTGAATTTCCTTACCATGAGCCAGGCTCATTCCCTGAGCTGACCAATATCTCCGAGCTCCCCTTCATGGCACAGCCCTGCCAGTAAAGAACAGAAGTTCCTGCTGCTCCCACTGGAATTCTGTAGCGTGCCTGGCATTCCATACGTTATGCTGCCTGAGAATTCCTGCAGCCGTCCTCGGGAAGAGCAGTTCACTGCCACAGGAGGAACAAGAGGAAAGCAGCTGCCACTCTCGGGTTCTGTGCCCTGTAAAAAGTAAAACCAGATAAAGATCAAAGCTCCATAAAGCTGGAACCATCTCCAACCTCGGGACAGCACTTCTGTGGGAAAAGCGTAGATGGGCAATTAGGAAGGAGATCATCATGCAAATGGGCAAGGGGGGGGAATTAAATTCTGCTGCTTTCTGATTGAGGCCTGCTTCAATTTGCAGCCTTTATAATATCAGTTTAATGGGACTTTTTGTGCTTTAAAGAGGTTTTTATTAGCTGGGGGTTGTCCCTGCCTGGACTGAGGCACAGCACAATGAGTCTCCTGCCTCCTGAAGCCGTGTCGTTATCCCAGCATCTGAAATTAAAAACCAGCACTCTGGGAAACCTCTCTACTCTGAGGAGAAGTGTGAGGAGCGTTTGGGTCTGTGGAAAGCCTGGAACAGCTCTGAGAGACACCAAACATCCTGTGGATCCCAATAAACAGCAAAACATTCCAGCAGCTCCTTCCAACACCGCCCTTGTAGGGAACTCTGTCACCCCAGTGGGTATTTGTGGGAGTAAGGAAGAAATCCCACTAATGACCTCAGTGTGAACACCTCTGGTTCGTCTGGGGATAAATCTCCTTTATCCTTCTGGGAGAATAAAGGAATCCAATGCTGCCTTAATCCCCTGCTCCTCGGAGTCTGCATTTCCAGAATCCATCTCCTGGCCCAGCATGGGAAGGGTTGTCCAGCGCTGGAACAGCTGCCCAGGGCAGTGGTGGAGTCACCAACCCTGGAAGTGCTCATAAAATACATGGATATGGCACTTGAGTGTTCATAAAATACCTGGGTAAATACATGGGTAAATATAGGGATAAATTCATGGGTAAATACGTGGATAAAAATATGGATAAATGTATATGGATAAACATATATGGATAATCCATGGATAAATATAGGGATAAATATGTAGGGATAAATATGTATGGATAAATACAGACCTTGCTTCCCTGAACACCAGGAGAGCCGGTGTTTTACCCAGATCCCAGTGCCCTGCACGGCTGCGCTGACACGAGCGCAGGCCGATCGCTCTGCCCAGCACCATCCCTCATTCTCCTCCCACGGCTCCCCAAGCGGCCCCAAACCACCCCAGCGTGTCTGTGCCGGGGCCAGGGCCTGCCCCGAGCCCGACCAGAGCCCTGCACCAGCTCCCACCCCCGGGTGAGCTGGGAATGCACTGAGAGCTCGGCTCCCCGGGCTCCCCAGCACCCAAACCGGTCCTCAGACACACAGAAATGCCCAACCTGCCCCTCTGGGCACAGCCAAACACCACAATTCCATCATCCCCAAGCAACTCTGGCACTTGCCTCTTCACCTCCGCCCATTTCCAGTAGCCGGGGCTAGGACCGGGCTGTCAGTAATAGCATTCCCTAGGCAGTTCATCCCAGCACAGAGGAGAAGAGGAGCCTGTCCCTGACCCACACCATGGGCAGGACAAGGGGGGCCCTAGCTGGCTTTGCCTACTCCAGCACCAAAGCTCTTGGTCCCAAAGATGGGGCGAGTTCAGTGGTTTTTCCTGTCCTGAAAGAGAGCAGAAAAGGGAAGTTAATCCCACTGTGGAATCCAAGACTCCTGCATTTCCTATTTCTGCTCTGCTTGCTCACCGTGGAGTTTTAGCTATGGAAAAAAAAAGGAGAATGACACCATATCAAATAAAAAGTGCCCTTTTCCAGCATTTTTATTCCAGGCATTAAAAGGATGCTCATTTCTCTTCTAGCATTGTTTCCCTCATTTTAGGAGAACCGTTTTCATCCCAGGCCCCACTCGTCAGTTGTTCGATCCTCTGGCACTGGATTTGGACAAAAGAAGGGACGCACCTGGACTGCAGGAAATCACTGAGAGAAACCCTTCCAAAACGTGACAGAGAAAAACAACAGGAGATGCAGGAAGACACATCCCTCATTTGCACGTCTGGAACGCTTTTCTAAAGACTTCTCTGCATCTGGATGCTCTTTGCTCTTGGCTTTCTTCACAGGAATGCATTTGCTGCTAAACACGTCTCAGACCCTTACCTGATCGGGATAAGGTGGGATGGAGATGAAGACTCCCACAGGGAATAGCCAGGGAGATGCAGGGCCTGGGAACATCAAGGACGGAGAAGAGAAGGAACAGGGATTGTTTTTCTTGTCTCGAGCCAGCAGTGCTGTGAGCTTGGAGAACACACGGCACCGCAGGGATCCAGGGCAGGAGCGGGATAACTGCGGGATAAGGGGAATCTGCTCCCACTCCAGGGCTGTGCCAGTGAAGGAGGGGAATTTTTTAGTGCCTTCATTACACACAAAAACCAAACCCAGCACCACCGAGCTGGACTTTCGTGAGCCGCAAAACAAAGCGGCCCCTGGCCTTTGGGGGAACACAACCTCACCGAGTCACGGAGCCAGGGCATGACACTTGGGAATGATCCTTGCTGCTGCCTGCAGGCAAATCGGATGAGGGAGCCACAGGAGCTGCGGGGTTTCCTGCTCTTCCTGCAACGCCATCGGTCCAGACCAGGAGACCTTTCCTGGAACAGATCTTCCCTGTAAAGGGAGCTACACCAAAGCTCAAGCCCTCATTTAGAGACCCTTGGAAAAGCAAAGGTGAGAGGGGATTACCTGGAGCCCCAGGGGACCGAGGCGCAGGCGATGAAGAAGCAGACAGCAAAGTGCTTCCACTGCTTCTCACTCCAGCAAGGGGAACATCCCTGGAATTTCATGGCCAGCGTCGCTCCCAAACCCCACAGGTGAACCCACACGTACTCCAGGACTGATCTCCTTCAAACTTCCAGCAGCACAGACTCACCGGGAGGAACTGCGATCCAAGGACACACATCAGCAACCGTCTTCCCGCTTGCCCCTCTCTCCACATTTTCCCTTTCCAGCGGGATGCAGGTGCCACCCCCCAGAGGCAGGAAAACTGCCTTGCAATCCGCTACAAAACCTGCCTGGAAAGCCCAGGATGCCCGGAGCCAGCAGCCGTTTCTCCTGGAGCTCCTGCTGACAGGCATTTGAAGCCTGCTGTGCCTCACAGCTGCTTTTCTGCCAAGGGCATTCCCATCTTTTCTTTTTTAGCCCAAAGAAAGGTTTGCAAAGCTGAGTTTTGTGAGAAGCGCTTCATATTTGGATCATTCTTAACTTGGAGTTTCCCTTGGCACCAAAATCAGGGGCTCACCTTTTGCTTGGAGCTTGGCTGAAGTCCTCAGCAATGCCAGGGAATGTGGCCATTGGAGGCTTTGGGCAGATTTGGCTCATCTGCCTTTTTAGGCCTTGTTTCTTTCTCTCAGCCTTCCCACTGGATTGTGGCCTCCGAGGAATACGTAAAATCCCATTCCATTCCTATTCTTTCGGACAATTTTTTGTACCGTCCCTGTACAAAACGAGGCCCCCTGTTCGGATGCTTTTCCCCACCGTTCCCCGGCACTTTTATCTGCCGATGCATTCCCTGCGTTGCTTGGGCTCTTCCCAGGTCTCTGAGCTCCTTCACAAGGCAGCAGATCGATTTGGCCCAGGAACTAAACCCTCCCGAGGAATTGTCTGATGCCATCTCCGCATTTGACACCTGATCCTTGTGCTCAAAGGATCCCTCTTTCTTCCCTTCAGCCAATTCCAAGGCTCACTGCCCCCAGCTGCGATCAGGCCCCAGCCTGATCCCTGCAGTCTTCCCTGCCGGGATCCTGCTCAGGAATCCCTGGGCTACAAATGTAAGAATTCATTCTTCCCACCCCTGCCCAGTTCCAAAGGATTTGGTGTCTGCCTTACCCGGCTGGAGCCTGCTTCCAACTCTGTTCTTGCTGCTTCTGCTGCTTTCCAGTTCCCAGGAATTCCACCGACGGAGCGACAGCGTTTTCCAGCTCCGCCAGGATTCCCTCTGCTGCGTTTGGGTGCTGGAAGGATATCAAAACCAGGCTCTCTGGGGCTTTACTATCAGGAAATTACATCCCCGGATTTGTTCATTTCCAAATATTATCTCTTCCCAACAAAGCACTGGGCATCCAAGTGTACAAGTTTGAAAACAAACCAGTGGGAGGCACCAAGTCAGAATAACAATTTAATGGGGAAGTTTAAAGAAAAGGAAAGAAAAAAACAACTAAAAGAAAACACTGGTTCCAACTGACAGAGTCAAAATACAACCTGAGTCCCTGTTAGGCAGGGTGGTGCTAGCAGTCTGCTAGAATGGTGGCTGCAGTCCTCTGAAGCGGTGATCCTGTAGAAAAGAGGGTCTGCTCTTCCTCAGAAGGTCCAGTGGTGGCTGTGTAGCTCCTGTCCTCTGGAAATCCAGTGGAAAGGTCTCCTCTCTGGTTTTCAACCTCAGCTTATATCCACGCTGGGATGCTTGGTTCCTCCCTCTGGGTGGAGCATCTCACAATGGGGTAATGAGTCATAAGGCCAGGTGTTGATTGGGCTCATTAACAGATGATAGTCCAGAGGGAGTTATCTATGAGTCATGCGGCAGGACAATGATGGGCCATTAACAGCAAGATAGTCTGGGGGGAGGAGGCAAGGAAACACTGCCCCACCTGATTTCAACGGCTGATGGGGATGGTAATAGAATACACTGCAACCCAGGACATTATCCACCCCTTATTCTATTACCATCTACATCATCCCAAATCAATACCTTCTTTAAACTCTACACACACATATGTATATATATATATATATATATATATATATATATATATATATATATATACAATGAAACCCTACGCACCGTTCTCACCTAAGATTAGGTCTCCTTGCGGTACACAATGGGTTTCCCCATCTTTTTGCATTACCCACCAAGTGCAACCAGGTCCTTGAGCAAAGACAATCCCACGGATGGGTTTGCCTTTGCCTGAGGTGGGATTGATCCAAACAGTCTTTCCTAAAATACCCCTCAGGTGTACCGCAGGGACTCTATCTCCATCCACTGTGTGCAAGGGTTCAGACTCGGCGGGACCAGCTCGATTGATGGACCCTCGGGTATTGACCATCCAGGTGGCCTTTGCTAAGTTCACTTCCCAATTTTTGAAGGTCCCCCCACCAAGTGCCTTCAGGGTGGTTTTAAGTAGTCCATTGCAGCGTTCAACTTTTCCGGCAGCTGGTGCATGATAAGGAATATGGTATATCCATTCAATACCGTGTTCTCTGGCCCAGGTGTTGATGAGGCTGTTCTTAAAATGAGTCCCGTTGTCCGACTCGATCCTGTCAGGGGTGCCATGTCTCCACAGGACTTGCTTTTCCAGGCCCAGGATGGTGTTCCGGGCTGTAGCATGAGGCACAGGGTAGGTCTCCAGCCATCCAGTTGTCGCTTCAACCATGGTCAACACGTAGCGCTTGCCTTGGCGGGTTTGGGGAAGGGTGATGTAATCAACCTGCCAGGCTTCCCCATACCTGTACTTTGACCATCGTCCACCGTACCACAGAGGCTTCACCCGCTTGGCCTGTTTGATTGCAGCACAGGTCTCACAACTGTGGATGACCTGTGAGATGCTGTCCATGGAAAGGTCCACCCCTCGGTCACGGGCCCATCGGTATGTTGCATCTCTCCCCTGATGACCAGAGGCATCATGGACCCAACGAGCTAGGAATAATTCTCCCTTGTGCTGCCAGTCCAGATCCACCTGAGATACTTTCACCTTAGCAGCTCGGTCCACCTGCTCGTTGTTGCGATGCTCTTCATTAGCCCGACTCTTGGGTACGTGCGCATCCACGTGTCGAACCTTCACGGTCAGCTTCTCTACTCGGGTGGCGATGTCCTGCCAAATCTCAGCGGCCCAGATGGGTTTCCCTCTGCGCTGCCAGTTGGCCTTTCTCCAGCGATCCAGCCATCCCCACAGAGCATTAGCTACCATCCATGAGTCGGTGTAGAGATAGAGCCTCGGCCACTTCTCTCGTTCAGCAATATCCAAAGCCAGCTGGACGGCTTTAAGCTCTGCAACCTGACTCGATCCACCTTGTCCCTCGGTAGCTTGTGCAACTCGTCGTGTGGGGCTCCATACTGCAGCTTTCCACTTTCGGTTAGCGCCTACAATTCGGCAGGAACCATCAGTGAAGAGGGCATAACGTCTTTCAGTCTCCGGTAGCTCATTATATGGTGGGGCTTCCTCAGCACGAGTCACTTGCTCTTCCTCTTCTTCAGAAGATAATCCAAAAGTCTCACCTTCAGGCCAGTTTGTTATAATTTCTAGAATCCCAGGGCGATTCGGGTTTCCAATACGGGCACGCTGTGTGATGAGGGCGATCCATTTGCTCCATGTGGTGTCGGTGGCGTGATGCGTGGAAGGAACCTTTCCCTTGAACATCCAACCCAGCACCGGTAGTCGGGGTGCCAGAAGCAACTGTGCTTCAGTGCCAATTACCTCAGAGGCAGCTTGGACTCCTTCATAGGCTGCCAAGATTTCCTTCTCTGTGGGAGTGTAGTTGGCTTCAGACCCTCTGTAGCTTCGGCTCCAGAATCCCAGTGGTCGGCCACGAGTCTCACCAGGCACCTTCTGCCAGAGGCTCCAGGACAGACCATTGTTCCCGGCTGCAGAGTAGAGCACGTTCTTCACCTCTGGTCCTGTTCTGACTGGGCCAAGGGCTACCGCATGAGCGATTTCCTGCTTGATCTGGGCGAAGGCTTGCTGCTGTTCAGGGCCCCAGTGGAAATCATTCTTCTTGCGGGTAACCAGGTAGAGAGGACTCACGATCTGGCTGTACTCGGGAATGTGCATCCTCCAAAAACCTATGGCGCCTAGGAAAGCTTGTGTTTCCTTCTTGTTGGTCGGTGGAGACATCGCAGTGATCTTATTGATGACCTCAGTGGGAATCTGACGCCGTCCATCTTGCCACTTTACTCCCAGGAACTGGATCTCTTGAGCAGGTCCCTTGACTTTGCTCCTTTTGATGGCAAAGCCAGCTTCCAGGAGAATCTGGATGATTTTCTCTCCTTTCTCAAACACTTCCTTTGCTGTGTTTCCCCACACAATGATGTCATCGATGTATTGCAGATGTTCTGGAGCCTCACCCTTTTCCAATGCAGTCTGGATCAGTCCGTGGCAAATGGTGGGACTGTGCTTCCACCCCTGGGGCAGTCGATTCCAGGTGTATTGCACACCCTTCCAGGTAAAAGCAAACTGGGGCCTGCATTCTGCTGCCAAAGGAATGGAGAAGAAGGCATTGGCAATGTCAATAGTAGAGTACCACTTCGCTGCTTTGGACTCCAGCTCGTACTGAAGTTCCAACATGTCCGGCACAGCGGCGCTCAATGGTGGCGTGACCTCATTCAGGCCACGGTAGTCCACCGTCAGCCTCCATTCTCCACTGGACTTACGCACTGGCCATATAGGGCTGTTGAAAGGTGAATGGGCCTTGCTGACCACCCCTTGGCTCTCCAGTTTGCGAATCATCTCATGGATGGGAACCACAGCGTCTCTGTCGGTGCGGTATTGCCGACGGTGCACTGTTGCTGTGGCGATTGGCACCTGTTGTTCTTCAACTCTCAGCAGTCCCACAGCAGAGGGGTCATCTGAGAGGCCAGGCAGTGTACTCAGTTGTCTGATATCTTCTGTCTCCACAGCAGCTATCCCAAAAGCCCAACGATGTCCTTTTGGGTCCTTGAAATACCCATTTCTGAGATAGTCTATGCCGAGAATGCACGGGGCCTCCGGGCCAGTCACGATGGGGTGTTTCTGCCACTCGTTCCCAGTTAAACTCACTTCAGCTTCCAGTACAGTCAGCTGCTGGGATCCTCCTGTCACTCCGGAAATAGAAATGGGTTCTGCTCCCACATACCTTGATGGCATCAGAGTACATTGAGCACCGGTGTCAACCAAAGCCGTGTATTTTTGTGGGTCAGATGTGCCAGGCCATCGGACCCACACAGTCCAAAAGACCCGATTCTCCCTTTCCTCTACCTGGCTAGAGGCAGGGCCCCTCTATTCCTGGTCATGTTGCATGTTGCTCCCTTCCGGTGAATACGTTCCTGAGGTCCCTTCAAGAGGATCGGTCATATTATCATTCCGGTACCGTCTGGAGTTCTGTGTGCGAGAGACCGGAGCAATATTGACTCTAGATGCGCTTCTTGTGGTAGTTGTCCCTCTTTTTAGTTCATGTACCCGAGCTGCTAAGGAGGAGGTGGGTTTTCCATCCCACTTACTCATGTCTTCTCCATGTTCCTGAAGGAAAAACCAGAGGTTACCTCGTGGGGTGTATCCTCTCTCCCTGGTTGGGGGACGCCGGCTCCTAATGGCAGAGACTCTTGTTGGTTCTGGCGAGATCGGGTAAATCTCTTCCTTAAGTTCCTTTTTCAGTTTCTGATGGCCTTCTTCAATCAAGCTCCGGACTTGCTCAGCCAAAAGACTTGTTTCCACAGATGAGACATGGGTGCGAAACGGGGCTGTGACGGTGTCCTCGTAAATCCTCAGCTTGTTCACCAAGACGCCCACCCTGTCCTCGCCTTCCCTCCATTGCAGCGTTGCCAGGTAACGGGAGTATATCTCTGGTCCAAGGCGTGCGAACCTCAACCACATCTGTGACGTGCACTGGACACCATCTGGGCTCTTAGGAAATCTCTCGTCTTCTGAGAAAATGATCTCCAGCACAGCCAATTCCCTCAGGCACCGGATACCTTGTTCCATTGTGCTCCATTTCCCTTGGTGCACCTGGAGGTCTTCTTTACAAAGGTACCTGTCCCTTACACTTGTAAGCAGTCGCCGCCAGAGGCTGAGAGCTTCTTGGGTTCTCCCGATCCCCTGGTCAATGACCACATCCCGGGACAGAGATCCCAGCTGCCTGGCCTCACTTCCATCCAGAATGGTGTCATTGGCTGCAGCGTCCCAGATGCGGAGCAGCCAGGTCAGGATAGACTCGTTCGTCTGGCGGGTGAATTCCCTCCGCAGGTCACGCAGCTCACCCAGGGATAGCGACCGAGTGATGATCTCTGGCTCTGCCTCTTCTGCTGGGTGCGAAGGTCCTGCTGCATCCTCGTCAGTCACAATGCGGGCTGATTTGCTTTTTGATTTCTTCTTCTGAACGGGGGCAACTGCAATTGGTTTAGGCTGTTCTGGTTCGGTGACGGTTTGCATGGGGACACTGAGAGTGCTTTTGGTTCCCTTCTCCTCGGTGTCAGTCTGCGTGGACATGGACGCTGTTGTCTTGCATCTGGGTCCTTTCTCCTCGGTGTCAGTCTGCGTAGACATGGACGCTGTTGCTTTGCATTTGGTTTCTTTCTCCTCTGTGTCAGTCTGCGTAGACATGGACGCTGTTGCTTTGCATTTGGTTTCTTTCTCCTCTGTGTCAGTCTGCGTAGACATGGACGCCGTTGTCTTGCATCTGAGTTCTTTCTCCTCGGTGACAGTCTGAGTAGACATGGACGCTGTTGCTTTGCATTTGGTTCCTTTCTCCTCTGTGTCAGTCTGCGTAGGCATGATGTTTGTTGCTCTGCTCTTTTTCCCTCCCTCATCCTGAGGATGCTGTGCCATGGCTCTGATCCTAAGCATGGTGTACATGGTGCAGGCTGTACAGAGAAGACAAAGCAGAACTGACAGCAAGTTTATGCCGTCTTTGACATCCAGAGGGAATTCAATATTTTCAAAAACTGCTGTGCCTGGCCTGAAAAGCTGGAAGAAACCACTCTCTACTCCTCCCACCAGGGGCTGGGTGCGATTGTTGAGGAGATCCCAGACATAGGAGCCCAGACTAGGACAGCCAAACAAAACTGAGTATATACTCCGAATGGTATTCATCGCCTCGCAGGTTATTATGCTGTAGACATAATAAACCATTAAAGCAATTCTCATACCATTCCCTGGTTTTAACAGGAGTAATACTACAGGCAGGTAGTTCCCCATGTGAGGAAAAATATAGAGAGCAAGATACAGTACCCACGTAGACAAGCTGAGCACCATGGTGAATAGGTTTCTGTTAACACAAAATTGTAATTCTGACTTTCTCTCAGAGCTGCCCCACGTTGGGCGCCAAATTATGTACAAGTTTGAAAACAAACCAGTGGGAGGCACCAAGTCAGAATAACAATTTAATGGGGAAGTTTAAAGAAAAGGAAAGAAAAAAACAACTAAAAGAAAACACTGGTTCCAACTGACAGAGTCAAAATACAACCTGAGTCCCTGTTAGGCAGGGTGGTGCTAGCAGTCTGCTAGAATGGTGGCTGCAGTCCTCTGAAGCGGTGATCCTGTAGAAAAGAGGGTCTGCTCTTCCTCAGAAGGTCCAGTGGTGGCTGTGTAGCTCCTGTCCTCTGGAAATCCAGTGGAAAGGTCTCCTCTCTGGTTTTCAACCTCAGCTTATATCCACGCTGGGATGCTTGGTTCCTCCCTCTGGGTGGAGCATCTCACAATGGGGTAATGAGTCATAAGGCCAGGTGTTGATTGGGCTCATTAACAGATGATAGTCCAGAGGGAGTTATCTATGAGTCATGCGGCAGGACAATGATGGGCCATTAACAGCAAGATAGTCTGGGGGGAGGAGGCAAGGAAACACTGCCCCACCTGATTTCAACGGCTGATGGGGATGGTAATAGAATACACTGCAACCCAGGACACCAAGGAATACAGAAAGTGATGGGCTGACCACTGCTTACTCCTCTGGAATGTCAGAGCTTGGAAAAAAAGGGCACTTGAGGCTTCTCCTGGTGCTGCCCGTGAGGTGTATTCTACTTGAGAGCCCCTTCCCGTGTCTTTCCCTGTATCCACCAAAAAATCCACCCCTTCATTCCCCAGCTGCTTGCTTCCTCCCTCTTTTCCTGTATCCAACAGAATTTTAACAGGTCAATAGTCCCCTCTGCAAGAGCACCTTTCATTCCAAACCTAAGAACAAACGAATCACTTCCCTTCCACCGTCCTTATTAGGATTCCACTGAGAGCAGTGGATGGAAAATGATCCTCTCCTGGTCCCTGCTGGATTCCCGGAGCAGGGATCCTTTCCCTCTTTCCCCCCACCACGGTGCCCTCCTCCCCCTCCCGCCCCACCCCACACCCTTTTCAGGCTTTGTTCCACAGCTTTTGCCTCCAGGCCTCAGATCCTTTCGTTCTCCACGAGCTCCCAGCAGCTCCACAGCCTTTCCTCTCCCATCCTGACCATTTCTCCGGGAATGGAGCTCCGCATTTCAATTGCCTTCTCTTTTCTCTGACAATTCCCACCAATCCAGAAGACCTAAAGCTGACACAAGGAACACTCGGTGCCCACAAATCCAAACCCAGACCCGGCCATCCCCAAACCAGCAACTCCCGGACAATTTGCGTTCATTCCAACCTAACACTGAGGACTCACCCAACCCTTCAAAATTCCCAAGAAATATCCTGTTGCCTTCACAGCTCCCAGGGGATTCTGCTTCGTGCTCACACGAAGGATTTGGGACTTCCCTGAAAAAACCCGTGCAGGGCACGCTGGAATCCCCGATCCCGTGAATCCGGGGAGCGTTAAAAGCTCGGTCCAGCCTGGGCCCCCGGAAATTTTTGCCAAGTATCCCCCAAGTCCTCGGGATAACAGAACTCTCTGGTACTGCATTTTTGGCGTTGTAAAGCCTGGAATTCCTTTATTCCTAGTGCTGGGCTCTGCATATGGCTGAGAAAATCCCGGCCTCCACACAGACCCAGATTCCAAACTTTTTGATACATTTCAGCAAGCCGAGAAATTCACCTTCCCTACTTCTTCTTAAGGGCATCCTTCTCTTCCCTTACCCGGCGTGCTCTCTCCCACTGGGGATGGGTTTTCCCCTTCCCATGCTAATTAGTCCCTACTTCTAGGAGGTTTAGGTACCTTTCTTCCCTGGGACGGATTTCTTAACACAGCTACCGAGGCTTTGGGAGTCTCCTTTATCTTCTACTTTCTGGATCCATAAATGCCACAATCCAGACGCCCAACTTCAACAAGACATCCTTTCTACCTAAAAACACACACTCTCAACTCTTAGATCTTTTAAAGTTTTACCCCCGCAAAATTCCCCTATTTTTCCACCACTGAATTCCTCAGTCCTGCTTCCAAGGATTTCTTGAATACCACGGGGCTTTTCTCAAGATTTACCCCCACGACCTTCCCTACGTGCCCACTGCTCATCACCTCATTTTTCCCTCAATGTGGTCGTTCTCCACCCCAGAGAGTTTGTCAAGTGTTGCCTCCAAAATGTTCCCCATCTCTCCACTACTCAGTTCCCCATTTTGCCTCCAAAATATTCAATCTGTCCCCTCCACATTGCATCCACTTTTACCCCCAGCGTTTTACTTCCTCTACAATATTGATTCAACTTTTTCCACCCCAAAAATGTCCATTCTCTCCCTTAAACAGCACCTCAGCTTTTCCCTCAAAAATGCCCCAGAGGGAAACTCAGATTCAGCCCCCAAACTCCCATTTGCCTACACAAACAGTTCTTGTGGCCCCTCTCAATTCCCCCAGGCTTTCAGCTAAAGGAAGAACTGGAAGCCTATTCCCTCATCTCCACCCTTGTTTTGCTTTCCTGGAAAACCTTGCGATCCCACACTTTCTCCAAGAGATCTGCTGGGACTACTGGAAGGTTTGCTCTCTCAGAGCACCAGGGGGCTTTACAGCACTTGTTCCTCTGCATCTTTACCCTTTTATCAGCTTTCCCCTGGAACGGTGTTGTGGGAGAAGCTTGGAACTACCAGAAATGGATCGCGTTCACATTTTTGCCCCACCAGTTTTTATCTGGTTTCAAATTCCTGGAATTACCCTCAAATGTGCCCTAGAACACTGCTGTGAAAGGATCAATGAGAAGAACAGCCGGAAAGCAGAAAACCACCTCCAGCAGCAGCCACAATGATCCCATTTCTCTTCTTACCTGGTCCTGCCAGAGCTCCCAACAGCCATTCCCATTCCAAAACAAGAGCTATGGAAGACATTCCTGCTGTCCGTGAGGGTGAGGCGGCAGTTCTGGATGTTCTTCGCTGTGCAATCAGACAACAAACAGAGTGTAAATGATCCTGGTGGTCCCTTCCACGCCAAACCAGCCCGTGATTCCATGCGTGGATCAGCACCTGTCCCAGCTCCATTCCAGAAACCTCCTCCCACTAACCCAGAACTTTCCTTTTTCTGCTCAACATCAGGGGTTTGCTGCCGAGTGCCCCGGGCAGGGGACGCCTCAGCCTTCCCTGGGACCGCAGCATTCCCTGCGCTGCCTCAGCATCCCCTGCGCTGCTGTTCCACGCCCATCCCGTGGTCCAGCGCCTGCGCGGGCTGCAGTGCCGGGCTCTCCCCACGAGGCGGCAGCACCGGGAGCGAGCAGCCCCGGCCGGTCCCGCTGTCTCGGGGCAGCTGCGCCTTTAACCCGCCCTGAGCCGGCGGGGCCGTGAACACAGCGGGCACAAACCCCACCGCTCCCCTTTATTTCACCCTCAGAGGCACAGGATCGCAGCATTTCCTGGGCTGCAAGGGACCCACAGGGAGCATCGAGTCCAAATCCTGGCCCTGCACCCCAAGAATCCCACCCTGTGCCCGAGAGCCTTGTTCAGACCCAAACTCTTCCCCCAAGATCCTGAAAACACAGCGGGGCTGTGGGAGAAGGATGACCACGGAGGATTTTTTTATACAGATCTCCTTGCACGATCGTTAAATAATATTATTAGACAGTCCAGGAACGCATCCCTGTGCCGGGACAGCCACCCCTGTGCCGGAACACTCATCCCTGGGCCGGAATACCGATCCCCCGCGGCCCCCACCGTCCGCTCGGGGCTGTCCCCGTTCCCCGCTCACCTCCGAGCCCGGAGCACCCGCCCCGGTGCCCCCGGCCCGGCAGCGCTGCTCCCCGGGCTCCCCGCCATTGGCGCTCCTGGCGAAGAAGGGCGGAAGTCACCGATACGGCACCGATGTGGCTATTCGACCTTCTCAAGATGGCGGCCGCGAAGGACCCCCCCCCCCCCCCCCCCCCGCCCCGGTCCGTCTATTCGACTGCCTGAATGCTCCCGCCTGCCCCAGGCGCCGATGACCCCACAGTCGGTGTCCGCGTAGCGGGAAACGCCTCAGAAAATTGCGCGCAAGCGCTGGGCTGGCGTCGGCGTCGGCGTCGGCGTCGCGTTCAGGCAGCCGAATAGACGCAGCTTGGGGGGGGGCCTTCCCTGCCGCCATATTGAGAAGGTCAGAAAACAGTGCACACGACCGCCATCTTTAGTGTGGCAGTGACGACACTTCCGCCCTTCGCCGCCATCTTGGGTGCTGGCAGAAGCCACTTCCGGTCGAGCCGCCATCTTTAGTGTGGTACACTTAGGGCCCCCGCCGCCCCTCACAAGGGCTTCTGTCTAGTCGGCTGCCTGAATCCGGCCCGGACTCCGACGCCGGCCCCGCGCTTTCCGCGCGATTTTCCGCCGTGCTTCCCGGTGCGAGGACACGGCTGGCGGGGTCAGCCGCGCCGGAGGCGGCCGACGGCTCCGCGACCGGCGGCAGGCATCGGCAGGGACACCTCTCGCAGGGGGCCTAGTGCGTCCGCCATCTTGAGTGTGGCGGAAGTGTAAACCACCCTCTGCAAGGTCCTGGCAGATAATAAAATAATAAAATAAAATAAATACTGTCATATTCTAATAAAAACGTCACTTAACGCCGTCCCGAGAGCGCGGAACTGCGCCTTCCTTTCCGAGCCGCCTCCTTGAGAGCGACACGCGGGCGGCTCTATTCCGACCGTGCCCGCCCGGTGCCTCCCGCCCGGGTCGCGCTGCGACCGCGCCTCTGCTGCCCGGCAAAACCGGCCCCGCCGGGCCGCCCCCCGCGCTGTCATTCCCCGCGGTCACCGCCCCGCACGGCGCCCGCTCCTTTCCATAGCTGTGGCCCCGCTCGTGCACGGCCGTGTCCCTTGGCGCTCCGAACCGCCCTTCGCCCCTCCCCTCCGCTGACACACCCGGCCCCGCTCGCTCCCGCTCCTTGCCACGCTCGGCAGCCACCGAGGCCGCCGCCCTCTCGGCTCAGCCGGCACCGGGCGGCAGCAGCGCCGGGGCGCCGTGTCGGGGGCGGCAGTGCCGCCGTGTCGGGGGCGGCAGTGCCGCGCTCTCGCCACCAGGCGGCAGCAGCGCCGCCCAGCTCAGCCCGGGGGCAGGCACAGAGCACAGGGAAAAGCCGGCTCCGGGCGCTCTGCAGCTCCTGCAGCCCGAGCGTCTCGGCTCCTGGGGCCAGGCGCTTGCTGCTTTCCTTCCTACAGAAAAACGCCGGCTCCTTATTCTCAAAACTTGCTGATCTCTATTCCCAGCTTCTTATATTCCTGTATGCGACAGAGTAGACAGAGAGGGCTGGCTTATTTCAAAATGAATTTACATCTAAATCAGTAGCATTTGCCTATAGACGTAAAAGTGAAGAACTTAACAGGTTTTAGTATTCTGCACACAGCCCTCGCTGGGAGGAATGGTAAAAAGTTAAAAACAAATGAAATTTTAAAAGTAGAAAGTTAGAAACAAAGTTACAACGGCAGAAATTTAGAAACAAACAAAGAGGTAAAATACAAGAAACAAACAAATTTCTAAAGGGAGAAAGTTGAAAACAAAGTTAGAAACGAACAAACAAAAAAATTAGAAACAAACAAAATTAGAAAGGTAGAAATTTAGAAACAAAGTCAGAAAGGCAAGTGTTGAGCCTTTGACAGGGTACCCCTCCTTCTCGGACCAGGGTGAAAAGAGCAGAGGAGGCTGCTGTTCTGCTAAGTTCTTTATTTCACGGTCTCACAGCTGTCTTGAAGGCAGAGTTCGAATGGGGTTACATGATAAAGCCAAGCAGCAGCAGCAGGCAAAACCAGCTTCTTCTATATGCTCCATACACTCTATTTTTTCTTACAGAAGTGTGGATTCCATTTGTTCATTGACCAGTAAGATTAACACACGATTCTAGTTTTCTTTTCCTTAAACCCATCCTGGTCTAATTCTAACAGTCGTAAGCCTCACACAAGTGTCACCTGCCCTTGTTCCATAAGGAATCCCTCTACAGACAGGGAGTTGTCACCGGCCCCGTGCTCATGGGCTGCAGGGGACACCTGCACTGAGGAGGAAATGGAAATGGGAAAGAGGGAAATGCAACCTGGTGGGACGCACCTCTGGCACCACATTTCCTCTTCTTCCTGCTGTCCTGGAAAGCCCCAAGTAAATCCAGTCCCTCAGACCCTGCATCCCTGAACACCAGGAGAGCCGGTGTTTTACCCAGATCCCAGTGCCCTGCACGGCTGCGCTGACACGAGCGCAGGCTGACCGCTCCGCCCAGCACCATCCCTCATTCTCCTCCCACGGCTCCCCAAGCGGCCCCAAAGCACCCCAGCGTGTCTGTGCCGGGGCCAGGGCCTGCCCCGAGCCCGACCAGAGGCTGTCACCCGGCCCTGCACCAGCTCCCACCCCTGGCAGAGCTGGGAATGCACTGAGAGCTCGGCTCCCCGGGCTCCCCAGCACCCAAACCGGTCCTCAGACACACAGAAATGCCCAACCTGCCCCTATGGGCACAGCCAAACACCACAATTCCACCATCCCCAAGCAACTCTGGCACTTGCCTCTTCACCTCCGCCCATTTCCAGTAGCCGTGGCTAGGACCGGGCTGTCAGAAATAGCATTCCCTAGGCAGTTCATCCCAGCACAGAGGAGAAGAGGAGCCTGTCCCTGACCCACACCATGGGCAGGACAAGGGGGGCCCTAGCTGGCTTTGCCTACTCCAGCACCACAGCTCTTGGTCCCAAAGATGGGGCAAGTTCAGTGGTTTTTCCTGTCCTGAAAGAGAGCAGAAAAGGGAAGTTAATCCCACTGTGGAATCCAAGACTCCTGCATTTCCTATTTCTGCTCTGATTGCTCACCGTGGAGTTTTAGCCATGGAAAAAAAAGGAGAATGACACCATATCAAATAAAAAGTTGATTAATCCACGTAGGGGCTGTGGAGAGGATACAAAGGAGCTTTTCCATGATTTTGGGGCTTGAAGAGGGACTGAATTTCCCTCAAAGCTGGGAAGGGCCTGAGGATAATAAAGCAAAGGAGCAGCTTCATCTCTCCCTGGCAGAGAGCTCGGGGCTCCATTATGGATACAAATCAATCCCAGCAGGATTTCAAAGGGTTTCTTTAGGATGTCAGGTCCCTCTTTATCAGATCCCTGCTGGGATTCAGGGCCTGCCTGGTCACGGGGTGCTTTGATAAGGGCTGGATTTAAATCCCAGATCTGAGAACAGACATGAAAGGTCCCTGGGTTTCTAGGGGGTTGAAAAACTCAAGCTGGATTCGCTGCAGAGCTGAAAAATCAGGGTAAGAGAGAGCAAGGAGTGGCCAGCAGGCCCAGGCTCCTGATCACGCCCCTGGGATCCATGGGATCCATAGGATCCACGGCCTCTGGCACGCTGCTCCAGCACCCTGCAGGGTGACTGACAGCCGGGCAGGGGAAGGAGCCACCAGCAGCTCTGCCATGTGCACCATCATTCACCTTGCACGTGGCCTAAACAGCTACCAAGCACTGATGGACTGACTGAGCCGAAAATATCGGAGAGGTCTCAGTTTGCACTCCAAATTCCCTGCAGCCTGTTCCCTTCCTGATCCATCCCTTGAAGCAGCAAGAGTGGAATTCCTTCCGTCGTTGCTCTTTCCCTCCTGTTTTCCACTCAACAAGAAAAAGAGCAGCCACGTGAACAGGAGTAAAAGCCCCAAACCCACAAAAAAGCACATTCTCAGCATCACTAATCCCTGCCAAACTGCCAGGAACCTTCCAAAACTACATCCAAGCTTGGAAACAGGGATCCAGTTGTTTGTTTAAGCAGCTATTGATCCAGTCTCTTCCAGCTAATTAAACTATTCACTCTTTAAACTCATTAAACTGCTCATCCTGCTCCTGGCAGCCAGAGGCAAAGAAGAAATCGTGTCTAGATTAAATGGTGATGGTGAATGTGCCCATCCCAGTCCTTGGAGAGGTTGGAATTGCATCCCTGTTCCTCTGCTCTCTTTTCCTTCCTTTTTCTTGGAGTGATTCCCACCCGGATTCCTCAGCTCCAGCTCTCTGAGCAGCCTCAGGGGGAGCATTTCATCCCCTTGGAGCCAACTCCATTTGTTGCATCCTTCATGCCTCAACCACCCCTAAAAGCAGGCAAGTGCTGATGGGCAGTGCAGCTGCTTCCACTTGGGAATGTTTCCAGTGGAACAGGGAGGGAATTCTGAGAAGCTTCCACCCACTGCACGTTATTGCTGGATAAAAGGTGAGGCAGCAAAGGATCAACAAAGGGAGATTTCAGCAAGACAAAGTCCAGACAGAGAGGCTGCAAGTGTGGCTGGGGCTGCTAAACTGGGAAAACTGCAAGGTCAGGCTGTGGGAACATGGATTATACTGAGGTCTGGAACTGGTGTTGGGAAGAGAGGGAGAAGGAGAAGGAGAAGGAGAAGGAGAAGGAGGAGAAGGAGGAGAAGGAGGAGAAGGAGGAGAAGGAGGAGAAGGAGGAGAAGGAGGAGAAGGAGGAGAAGGAGGAGAAGGAGGAGAAGGAGGAGAAGGAGGAGAAGGAGGAGAAGGAGGAGAAGGGCCCGAAGTAACTGCACAGTGAATTTCCTTACCATGAGCCAGGCTCATTCCCTGAGCTGACCAATATCTCCGAGCTCCCCTTCATGGCACAGCCCTGCCAGTAAAGAACAGAAGTTCCTGCTGCTCCCACTGGAATTCTGTAGCGTGCCTGGCATTCCATACGTTATGCTGCCTGAGAATTCCTGCAGCCGTCCTCGGGAAGAGCAGTTCACTGCCACAGGAGGAACAAGAGGAAAGCAGCTGCCACTCTCGGGTTCTGTGCCCTGTAAAAAGTAAAACCAGATAAAGATCAAAGCTCCATAAAGCTGGAACCATCTCCAACCTCGGGACAGCACTTCTGTGGGAAAAGCGTAGATGGGCAATTAGGAAGGAGATCATCATGCAAATGGGCAAGGGGGGGGAATTAAATTCTGCTGCTTTCTGATTGAGGCCTGCTTCAATTTGCAGCCTTTATAATATCAGTTTAATGGGACTTTTTGTGCTTTAAAGAGGTTTTTATTAGCTGGGGGTTGTCCCTGCCTGGACTGAGGCACAGCACAATGAGTCTCCTGCCTCCTGAAGCCGTGTCGTTATCCCAGCATCTGAAATTAAAAACCAGCACTCTGGGAAACCTCTCTACTCTGAGGAGAAGTGTGAGGAGCGTTTGGGTCTGTGGAAAGCCTGGAACAGCTCTGAGAGACACCAAACATCCTGTGGATCCCAATAAACAGCAAAACATTCCAGCAGCTCCTTCCAACACCGCCCTTGTAGGGAACTCTGTCACCCCAGTGGGTATTTGTGGGAGTAAGGAAGAAATCCCACTAATGACCTCAGTGTGAACACCTCTGGTTCGTCTGGGGATAAATCTCCTTTATCCTTCTGGGAGAATAAAGGAATCCAATGCTGCCTTAATCCCCTGCTCCTCGGAGTCTGCATTTCCAGAATCCATCTCCTGGCCCAGCATGGGAAGGGTTGTCCAGCGCTGGAACAGCTGCCCAGGGCAGTGGTGGAGTCACCAACCCTGGAAGTGCTCATAAAATACATGGATATGGCACTTGAGTGTTCATAAAATACCTGGGTAAATACATGGGTAAATATAGGGATAAATTCATGGGTAAATACATGGATAAAAATATGGATAAATGTATATGGATAAACATATATGGATAATCCATGGATAAATATAGGGATAAATATGTATGGATAAATACAGACCTTGCTTCCCTGAACACCAGGAGAGCCGGTGTTTTACCCAGATCCCAGTGCCCTGCACGGCTGCGCTGACACGAGCGCAGGCCGATCGCTCTGCCCAGCACCATCCCTCATTCTCCTCCCACGGCTCCCCAAGCGGCCCCAAACCACCCCAGCGTGTCTGTGCCGGGGCCAGGGCCTGCCCCGAGCCCGACCAGAGCCCTGCACCAGCTCCCACCCCCGGGTGAGCTGGGAATGCACTGAGAGCTCGGCTCCCCGGGCTCCCCAGCACCCAAACCGGTCCTCAGACACACAGAAATGCCCAACCTGCCCCTCTGGGCACAGCCAAACACCACAATTCCATCATCCCCAAGCAACTCTGGCACTTGCCTCTTCACCTCCGCCCATTTCCAGTAGCCGGGGCTAGGACCGGGCTGTCAGTAATAGCATTCCCTAGGCAGTTCATCCCAGCACAGAGGAGAAGAGGAGCCTGTCCCTGACCCACACCATGGGCAGGACAAGGGGGGCCCTAGCTGGCTTTGCCTACTCCAGCACCAAAGCTCTTGGTCCCAAAGATGGGGCGAGTTCAGTGGTTTTTCCTGTCCTGAAAGAGAGCAGAAAAGGGAAGTTAATCCCACTGTGGAATCCAAGACTCCTGCATTTCCTATTTCTGCTCTGCTTGCTCACCGTGGAGTTTTAGCTATGGAAAAAAAAAGGAGAATGACACCATATCAAATAAAAAGTGCCCTTTTCCAGCATTTTTATTCCAGGCATTAAAAGGATGCTCATTTCTCTTCTAGCATTGTTTCCCTCATTTTAGGAGAACCGTTTTCATCCCAGGCCCCACTCGTCAGTTGTTCGATCCTCTGGCACTGGATTTGGACAAAAGAAGGGACGCACCTGGACTGCAGGAAATCACTGAGAGAAACCCTTCCAAAACGTGACAGAGAAAAACAACAGGAGATGCAGGAAGACACATCCCTCATTTGCACGTCTGGAACGCTTTTCTAAAGACTTCTCTGCATCTGGATGCTCTTTGCTCTTGGCTTTCTTCACAGGAATGCATTTGCTGCTAAACACGTCTCAGACCCTTACCTGATCGGGATAAGGTGGGATGGAGATGAAGACTCCCACAGGGAATAGCCAGGGAGATGCAGGGCCTGGGAACATCAAGGACGGAGAAGAGAAGGAACAGGGATTGTTTTTCTTGTCTCGAGCCAGCAGTGCTGTGAGCTTGGAGAACACACGGCACCGCAGGGATCCAGGGCAGGAGCGGGATAACTGCGGGATAAGGGGAATCTGCTCCCACTCCAGGGCTGTGCCAGTGAAGGAGGGGAATTTTTTAGTGCCTTCATTACACACAAAAACCAAACCCAGCACCACCGAGCTGGACTTTCGTGAGCTGCAAAACAAAGCGGCCCCTGGCCTTTGGGGGAACACAACCTCACCGAGTCACGGAGCCAGGGGATGACACTTGGGAATGATCCTTGCTGCTGCCTGCAGGCAAATCAGATGAGGGAGCCACAGGAGCTGCGGGGTTTCCTGCTCTGCCTGCCATGCCATCGGTCCAGACCAGGAGACCTTTCCTGGAACAGATTTTCCCTGTAAAGGGAGCTACACCAAAGCTCAAGCCCTCATTTAGAGACCCTTGGAAAAGCAAAGGTGAGAGGGGATTACCTGGAGCCCCAGGGGACCGAGGCGAAGGCGATGAAGAAGCAGACAGCAAAGTGCTTCCACTGCTTCTCACTCCAGCAAGGGGAACATCCCTGGAATTTCATGGCCAGCGTCGCTCCCAAACCCCACAGGTGAACCCACACGTACTCCAAGGCTGATCTCCTTCAAACTTCCAGCAGCACAGACTCACCGGGAGGAACTGCAATCCAAGGACACACATCAGCAACCGTCTTCCCGCTTGCCCCTCTCTCCACATTTTCCCTTTCCAGCGGGATGCAGGTGCCACCCCCCAGAGGCAGGAAAACTGCCTTGCAATCCAGTACAAAACCTGCCTGGAAAGCCCAGGATGCCCAGAGCCAGCAGCCGTTTCTCCTGGAGCTCCTGCTGACAGGCATTTGAAGCCTGCTGTGCCTCACAGCTGCTTTTCTGCCAAGGGCATTCCCATCTTTTCTTTTTTAGCCCAAAGAAAGGTTTGCAAAGCTGAGTTTTGTGAGAAGCGCTTCATATTTGGATCATTCTTAACTTGGAGTTTCCCTTGGCACCAAAATCAGGGGCTCACCTTCTGCTTGGAGCTTGGCTGAAGTCCTCAGCAATGCCAGGGAATGTGGCCATTGGAGGCTTTGGGCAGATTTGGCTCATCTGCCTTTTTAGGCTTTGTTTCTTTCTCTCAGCCTTCCCACTGGATTGTGGCCTCCGAGGAATACGTAAAATCCCATTCCATTCCTATTCTTTCGGACAATTTTTTGTACCGTCCCTGTACAAAACGAGGCCCCCTGTTCGGATGCTTTTCCCCACCGTTCCCCGGCAGTTTTATCTGCCGGTGCATTCCCTGCGTTGGTCGGGCTCTTCCCAGATCTCTGAGCTCCTTCACAAGGCAGGAGATCGATTTGGCCCAGGAACTAAACCCTCCCGAGGAATTGTCTGAAGCCATCTCCGCATTTGACAGCTGATCCTTGTGCTCAAAGGATCCCTCTTTCTTCCCTTCAGCCAATTCCAAGGCTCGCTGCCCCCAGCTGCGATCAGGCCCCAGTCTGATCCCTGCAGTCTTCCCTGCCGGGATCCTGCTCAGGAATCCCTGGGCTACAAACGTAAGAATTCATTCTTCCCACCCCTGCCCAGTTCCAAAGGATTTGGTGTCTGCCTTACCTGGCTGGAGCCTGCTTCCAACTCTGTTCTTGCTGCTTCTGCTGCTTTCCAGTTCCCAGGAATTCCACCGACGGAGCGACAGCATTTTCCAGCTCCGCCAGGATTCCCTCTGCTGCGTTTGGGTGCTGGAAGGATATCAAAACCAGGGTCTCTGGGGCTTTACTATCAGGAAATTACATCCCCGGATTTGTTCATTTCCAAATATTATCTCTTCCCAACAAAGCACTGGGCATCCAAGGAATACAGAAAGTGATGGGCTGACCACTGCTTACTCCTCTGGAATGTCAGAGCTTGGAAAAAAAGGGCACTTGAGGCTTTTCCTGGTGCTGCCCGTGAGGTGTATTTTACTTGAGAGCCCCTTCCCATGTCTTTCCCTGTATCCACCAAAAAATCCACCCCTTCATTCCCCAGCTGCTTGCTTCCTCCCTCTTTTCCTGTATCCAACAGAATTTTAACAGGTCAATAGTCCCCTCTGCAAGAGCACCTTTCATTCCAAACCTAAGAACAAACGAATCACTTCCCTTCCATCGTCCTTATTAGGATTCCACTGAGAGCAGTGGATGGAAAATGATCCTCTCCTGGTCCCTGCTGGATTCCCAGAGCAGGGATCCTTTCCCTCTTTCCCCCCACCACGGTGCCCTCCTCCCCCTCCCGCCCCACCCCACACCCTTTTCAGGCTTTGTTCCACAGCTTTTGCCTCCAGGCCTCAGATCCTTTCGTTCTCCAGGAGCTCCCAGCAGCTCCACAGCCTTCCCGCTCCCATCCTGACCATTTCTCCGGGAATGGAGCTCCGCATTTCAATTGCCTTCTCTTTTCTCTGACAATTCCCACCAATCCAGAAGACCTAAAGCTGACACAAGGCACACTCGGTGCCCACAAATCCAAACCCAGACCCAGCCATCCCCAAACCAGCAACTCCCGGACAATTTGCGTTCATTCCAACCTAACACTGAGGACTCACCCAACCCTTCAAAATTCCCAAGAAATATCCTGTTGCCTTCACAGCTCCCAGGGGATTCTGCTTCGTGCTCACACGAAGGATTTGGGACTTCCCTGAAAAAACCCGTGCAGGGCACGCTGGAATCCCCGATCCCGTGAATCCGGGGAGCGTTAAAAGCTCGGTCCAGCCTGGGCCCCCGGAAATTTTTGCCAAACATCCCCCAAGTCCTCGGGATAACAGAACTCTCTGGTACTGCATTTTTGGCGTTGTAAAGCCTGGAATTCCTTTATTCCTAGTGCTGGGCTCTGCATATGGCCGAGAAAATCCCGGCCTCCACACAGACCCAGATTCCAAACTTTTTGATACATTTCAGCAAGCCGAGAAATTCACCTTCCCGGCTTCTTCTTAAGGGCATCCTTCTCTTCCCTTACCCGGCGTGCTCTCTCCCACTGGGGGTGGGTTTTCCCCTTCCCATGCTAATTAGTCCCTACTTCTAGGAGGTTTAGGTACCTTTCTTCCCTGGGACGGATTTCTTAACACAGCTACCGAGGCTTTGGGAGTCTCCTTTATCTTCTACTTTCTGGAAAAACACCCTGTGATCCAGAAATGCCACAATCCAGGCGCCCAACTTCAACAAGACATCCTTTTTACCTAAAAACACACACTCTTAGCTCTTTTAAAGTTTTACCCCCGCAAAATTCCCCTATTTTTCCACCACTGAATTCCTCAGTCCTGCTTCCAAGGATTTCTTGAATACCACGGCGCTTTTCTCAAGATTTACCCCCACAACCTTCCCTACGTGCCCACTGCTCATCACCTCATTTTTCCCTCAATGTGGTCGTTCTCCACCCCAGAGAGTTTGTCAAGTGTTGCCTCCAAAATGTTCCCCATCTGTCCACTACTCAGTTCCCCATTTTGCCTCCAAAATATTCATTCTGTCCCCTCCAGACTGCATCCACTTTTACCCCCAACGTTTTACTTCCTCTACAATATTGATTCAACCTTTTCCACCCCAAAAATGTGCATTCTCTCCCTTAAACACCACATCAGCTTTTCCCTAAAAAATGCCCCAGAGAGAAACTCAGATTCAGCCCCCAAACTCCCATTTTCCTACACAAACAGTTCTTGTGGCCCCTCTCAATTCCCCCAGGCTTTCAGCTAAAGGAAGAACTGGAAGCCTATTCCCTCATCTCCACCCTTGTTTTGCTTTCCTGGTAAACCTTGTGATCCCACACTTTCTCCAAGAGATCTGCTGGGAGTACTGGAAGGTTTGCTCTCTCAGAGCGCCAGGGGGCTTTACAGCACTTGTTCCTCTGCATCTTTACCCTTTTATCAGGTTTCCCCTGGAACGGTGTTGTGGGAGAAGCTTGGAACTACCAGAAATGGATCACGTTCACATTTTTTCCCCACCAGTTTTATCTGGTTTCAAATTCCTGGAATTACCCTCAAATGTGCCCTAGAACACTGCTGTGAAAGGATCAATGAGAAGAACAGCCGGAACGCAGAAAACCACCTCCAGCAGCAGCCACAATGATCCCATTTCTCTTCTTACCTGGTCCTGCCAGAGCTCCCAACAGCCATTCCCATTCCAAAACAAGAGCTGTGGAAGACATTCCTGCTGTCCGTGAGGGTGAGGTGGCAGTTCTGGATGTTCTTCGCTGTGCAATCAGACAACAAACAGAGTGTAAATGATCCTGGTGGTCCCTCCCAAGCCAAACCAGCCCGTGATTCCATGTGTGGATCAGCACCTGTCCCAACTCCATTCCAGAAACCTCCTCCCACTAACCCAGAACTTTCCTTTTTCTGCTCAACATCAGGGCTTTGCTGCCGAGTGCCCCGAGCAGGGGACGCCTCAACCTTCCCTGGGACGCCTCAGCCTTCCCTGGGACCGCAGCATTCCCTGGGCTGCCTCAGCATCCCCTGCGCTGCTGTTCCACGCCGACCCCGTGGTCCAGCGCCTGTGCGGGCTGCAGTGCCGAGCTCTCCCCACGAGGCGGCAGCACCGGGAGCGAGCAGCCCCGGCCGGTCCCGCTGTCTCGGGGCAGCTGCGCCTTTAACCCGCCCTGAGCCGGCGGGGCCGTGAACACAGCGGGCACAAACCCCACCGCTCCCCTTTATTTCACCCTCAGAGGCACAGGATCGCAGCATTTCCTGGGCTGCAAGGGACCCACAGGGAGCACTGGGAGGGCGCTGGGACCATAGTGGGAGCACTGGGAGGGCACTGAGGCCTTACTGGGAGCACCGGGGCCATAGTGGGAGCACTGGGAGGGCACTGGGGCCTTACTGGGGGTGCTTGGAGGGCACTGAGGCCTTACTGGGAGCACCGGGGCCATAGTGGGAGCACTGGGAGGGCACTGGGGCCTTACTGGGGGTGCTTGGAGGGCACTGAGGCCATACTGGGAGCTCTGGGAGGGCACTGGGGCCCATACTGGGAGCACTGGGAGGGCACTGGGCCCCATACTGGGAGCACTGGGAGGGCACTGGGGCCATACTGGGAGCTCTGGGAGGGCACTGGGAGCCCTGGGGAGCACCGGAGCCATACTGGGAGCACTGGGAGGGCACTGGGGCCATGCTGGGAGCACTGGGAGAGCACTGGGGCCTTACTGGGAGGGCACTGGGGCCATACTGGGTGTGCTGGGAGGGCACCGGGGCCATACTGGGAGCACTGAGGACATACTGGGAACACTGGGAGGGCACTGGAGCCCATACTGGGAGCACTGGGAGAGCACTGGAGCCTTACTGGGAGCACTGAGGCCATACTGTGAGTGCTGGGAGGGCACTGGGGCCATACTGGGAGCACTGAGAGAGCACTCGGGCCATACTGGGAGCACTGGGGCCTTACTGGGAGTGCTGGGAGGGCACTGGGGCCTTACTGGGAGGACTGGGGCCATACTGGGAGCACCGGGACCATACTGGGAGCATTGGGATAGCACTGGGCCCATACTGGGAGCACTGGGAGGGCACTGGGGCCATACTGGGAGCACCGTGGGTCCCTCAGTTCAGCTCTTTTACTGACACGGGCCAGTGGCCACTCCTGCAGCAGTACCTTTGCAATATTTCTTAGACCACTCTCAGTATTTTATTCCGCTCACACTTCCCAGCCTTTCCCGTGCTGCTCTGTTTAACCAGCAGCGCTGCCCCGACGCTCCCGCGGTGCAGCTCTTTTAGTGACACGGGGCAGCGGCCACTTCTTCTGCAGTACTTTTAAAGCATTTTCGACCAATTTCTCAATTTTGTTCCCTTCACAGAGGCGACCTTTGCCGTGACACCTTTGAAGCAGCACCCCTGCCCCAGGTGCGCCGCGGTGCAGCTCATTTTATCCTGAGGAAGTGGCTACTCCTGCTGCGGTGCTGTTATTATTTCTCAGACCTTTCTCTATATTTTATTTCCCTCACACCTCCAGTCCTTTTCCGTGCCGCACGTTTACCATCAACACCACCCCAAAGGTGCCGCGGTGCAGCTGTTTTAGTGAACCCACACAGCGGCCACTCCTGCTGCAGTACTTTTTGAGTATTTCTTATTGTCAATATTTTATTCCGCTCACATTTCCCAGCCTTTCCCGGGCTGCTCTTTTTAACCAGCAGCGCTGCCCCGACGGTCCCGCGGTGCAGCTCTTTTAGTGACACGGGGCAGCGGCCACACCTGCAGTACCTTTATTGTACCTCTTTTACCATGCTCAGCATTTTATTCCCTTTACACCTCTCACGCTTTCTGGACGCCTTTTTTACCAGCAGCGCTGCCCTGACGGTCCCACGGTGCAGCTCTTTTAGTGATGCGGGGCTGCGACCACTCCTGCAGCAGTATCTTTATTGTACCTCTTTTACCATGCTCAGCATTTTATTCCCTTTACACCTCTCAGCCTTTCTGGACCCCTTTTTTACCAGCAGTGCTGCCCCGACGCTCCCGCGGTGCAGCTCTTTTAGTGATGCGGGGCAGCGGCCACTCCTGCTGCAGTACCTTTACAATATTTCTTAGACCACTATCAATATTTTATTCCGCTCACACTTCCCAGCCTTTCCGTGCTGCTCTGTTTAACCAGTAGCGCTGCCCCGACGCTCCCACGGTGCAGCTCTTTTAGTGACACAGGGCAGCGGCCACTTCTTCTGCAGTACTTTTAAAGCATTTTCGACCAATTTCTCAATTTTGTTCCCTTCACAGAGGCGACCTTTGCCGTGACACCTTTGAAGCAGCACCCCTGCTCCAGGTGCGCCGCGGTGCAGCTCATTTTATCCTGAGGAAGCGGCTACTCCTGCTGCGGTGCTGTTATTATTTCTCAGACCTTTCTCTATATTTTATTTCCCTCACACCTCCAGTCCTTTTCCGTGCCGCACGTTTACCATCAACACCACCCCAAAGGTGCCTCGGTGCAGCTGTTTTAGTGACAACACGCAGCGGCCACTCCTGCTGCAGTACCTTTTGAGTATTTCTTAGACCATTGTCAATATTTTATTCTGCTCACACTTCCCAGCCTTTCCGTGCTGCTCTTTTTAACCAGCAGCGCTGCCCCGACGCTCCCGCGGTGCAGCTCTTTTAGTGATGCGGGGCAGCGGCCACACCTCCTGCAGTACCTTTACTGTACCTCTTTTACCATGCTCAGCATTTTATTCCCTTTACACCTCTCACGCTTTCTGGACCCCTTTTTAACCAGCAGCGCTGCCCCGACGGTCCCGCGGTGCAGCTCTTTTAGTGATGCGGGGCAGCGGCCACTCCTGCCGCCGTACCTTTACAATATTTCTTAGACCATTGTCAATATTTTATTCCGCTCACGTTTCCCAGCCTTTCCGTGCTGCTCTTTTTAACCAGCAGCGCTACCCCGACGGTCCCGCGGTGCAGCTCTCTTAGTGACACGGGGCAGGGGCCGAGAGCCCTCTAGGTGCGGCTCCACTCTGGCACTTTACCGTTTTCTATTTTATTTCATTGGCACCTCGCGCGTTGCGCCGGGCGGCTCATTCGGGGACATGCGCCGGCTCCCACAGCGCCCCGCCCGCCGCCGCTCCCCGGGGGCCTCCCCGCTGCTCTCAGGAGATCGCACACCGCAGGCGGCCCAAGCCCCGTCTCGCCGACGGCACTCACCACCCGCCGCCGCGTCCTCCCGCTCCCTACCGGCACGAAGCGGCGCTGCCGATGACGGAGCCGATGCGCGGCTGCCACGCCGCTCTCTCCGCGCCTCAGGGCCGGCGCCTTCGGCCGCACAGGGCGGCGTCCCCGCATCCGGGCCAGCCCGCGGAGCTCCTGCCGCCGCCGCCGCCGCCCCCCGACTGAGAGGCCGCGACGCCGGCGCCCCCTTTTATACTCCGCACCCCCTTTTCCCGCCACTGCCGCGGTGGGCTCCCCCCGCCTCAAAACCGCCCAGAAGCGCCCGAGGCAGGATATCCCCCGCGCCGGAATGCCTCCTGTCCTGGAAAAGGCAAGCTCAAGAAAAAAAAAATGAACTCCGAACTTTCCACAAATGTCCCTAAAAACGAAGCAGCTGTGAGGGGCTTCGAGCTGCGCCTGGTCCCTCAGGAAACGGCGCTTTCCATTGGCTGCCGGAGTGGCCAGGGCTCCTATTGGCTGCCGCACGCTGCGACGCTTCCGATTGGCTGCTGCCCGATCCGCAGCCCCCGGGCAGCTGCTGCTGGGGGTCTCGCCAGGCGGGCTGCCGCCGGAGCAGGACACACGGCAACGCCAGCAGGCGTCCAGCGGTGCTCGGTGTCTGTCGGCGTTTGCAGTTCAGACAAATTGAATCCAAACTGCCGGCGATTTCCACCACCTGCTATTTCTCCTCTGTTTTCCTGGATGGATTTGACAGCGCTTTCTTTTCCCCCCCAGAGTTGGAAAGCAAAATGCTCAGCTGCCCCTTGGCCATCTCCGCTTCCTTCCACAGCTCCAGCCTTGTCCCTCTTTCTCTCCCCTTTACTTCGCATCAGGTTCTCCCTCCTCCTTTCCCAGGCAGCTCGCAGCAGAGACATTTCACCCACCGGCACCACCTGTTTCCTCTCACTCCGTCCCCGTTTGCCCACTTTGAACTACTGTAGCTGCCTGCCCGCGGAGCCGGACCCGCCGCACGCCTGGGTAATGGTGGCGTGAATTATCGCAGGGATTATTGGGGTGGGCTGGGCCTGGCCAGGTGCCTGGTGCCAGCGAAACCGCTCTGTCCCTCTCCTCCGCACCCTGGGCAGGGAACAGAACACATCAGGAAAGACTTGAGGATCGGGAAAAGGGCCTAGACAGATCACTCACGGGTCACGGGAGTAAGAGACACGACTGGGGGGAATAAATTGAATTTCTTGTCAAACAAATCAGAGCAAGAGAATGAGAGGTAAACCTGCAGGGGTTCAAGCCTAGGAATGAGGACTTTTTCCCCGGCAGCTCGCAGCTGCACAAGGGGGATAAAGGATCCCCCGGGGCCCCCGAGCAGCGGCTCTGCCCCGCCCTCAATGGGGATGTGTCCAGACCCACCGGTCCACCCCGGGCTTTGGGGGGCAAGAGTGGAGCAGGCGCTGAGCTGCTCCATGGAGCTTCCAGCCCGTTTGATGTGTCGGGGCGTGACACAGTCACTGCTGGGCGTCCGTCGGCACTTGGTGTCTGTTACCTGTCCCGAGGCCAGAAGCAAGAGAGAGCTTTCCCGGGGTTTGTCCATTCTTAAATGTGGACCACAGAGGTGGTCAACATTTTTAAGTGGCTTAACAAATTGTCAATATTCAAACTAGCCAGTTGATAGGTTCTGTCAGGTCGTAGAGGAAGTTGTAAGCACCTCTTTGCAAGAAAATCGCTTCTGGAGCTATGCTAACCTATGACAGCATCTTCCATCTCTCCTAAAAACCAAGGAGAGAAAAGCAGTGCCTTAGGACATCCAAAGAATGTGAGGCAATCTAATGGATAGCACCGTGTTTGTTTGCTTCAGCAGGGCTCCACCGAGTCATGCCATGCTGCTTCTGAAGGGTCTCAGGATTCAAGTTCCCTTGAGCACAGTGCCAGACAGCTCCCACTTCCCAGCAGCAGACACCTTCCTGTACTTGTGTATGAAAGCATCCATCTTCCCAAGACTAACTGCATAGACACCATCTGGCACCAGAGACCCAAAATGTCTGCTGCTGAGAAAGGATTCTCCAACACCACGTGCCAAGGAGGAAGAATTCCCATCAACACTTCGGGATTTTGCAGGGGCTGCTTCGCTGTCGCCATCAGCAGTGGCCTCAGGAGAGTCACTTCCAGCACACTTGGTCAAACCATCCATGCGCTTACGGAGATCCTGGCTCAGCAGCAATACAACAGTCCCTCCAACACGAAGCACTCTGGCAGCCACAGGAAAAATAACGGTTAGGTGTTGATCCTTCCTGGCATCCCTTTGCCTGTGTGGAACACAACACTGCTGACACTTCAGATGCCACCTGCATTTAATAAAACACCTGAGTGTGTCATGGCTCAACTCAGTAAGATGCATCTCCAAAAGGAATTTAAATCTCGTATCTTCATACCTCTTCCTAGATGGGAGAACTAGGCCCTGTCCTGACTCCCAAACATTTCTGATATCAGCAGTTCTTTCTACTGGGTTACCAGGGAAGACGGGACTCATTTTTTACCCCCTTAGTATTCTTTCAAGGATTGAGGGCACGATCAAGCCTCGAGTTTTTGGAGGTTGCAAAGGAACAGCCTCCCAGTGCAGCAAGGGCTTCTCAGATTAGCAGGGTAATTCTGAAACTGACCCTTCCTTTTGGAAATTTTAAAACATCTGTCCTTTCCCTGTTCCACTGATCCTTAAGGGCTTTCAAACTTAGGAAACAGAGGAAAATTAACCACTGTTTGCAATTAATTTTTCTAGGTTTATGTCCAAACGTTACATTTGGCTTTGAAAGGGGGGGAAAAAGATACTATCCTGACTCAGTTTACAGCAAGTAGTTTGAACAGTTTTACTGGTGGGGCTCTCATGGTAATGGTCCCTTCCTCATCTCCACCTTCCCAAGGGTAATTTTGCTTAGGATGGACCAATAGAGCAAATAAGGCCAGAGGACAAGCACAGCAAGACTGCCACACCGTTCTGTGGAACCATGTCACCTCCTCTATCCCCTTCCCATCACATTCCTGCATTGGGTGAGTGAGATCAACATGCACTGAAGATGAGTCCTAGAGGAAGAGCTTGTTTTCAGGCAAGAAGTAGAGGGGAAGATGGCTTGAACTGTTAGAAGCAGCCCACCTATTAGTTTGGCTCAACTCTGCCACAAAATGACATGGTGAGAGATGAAAGGACACACCTAAAATCTGACCAAGTGGCTAGTGAGATATTCCTGGATAGCAAGGAAAATGCATACCACTTTTTCTGGTCTGAGATCCTTCCTGTCAAGGTAGGCTGGTTAAAGCTTGGCCGTGACCTCAAAAAGGAAAGCCTGTGATTTTATACAAGCAGGCCTCAACTGAAAAAGGATTATAGCTTTATTTGCCTGGCCATGCTTTAACTTTGTCCAGGCAGGTCTCTCCTCTTTCTCCTTTCTGCCCTGTAAAGAAAACTTTTGAGTGTGGTAACGCAGCGCTTGGTGCCCGAAGCACGAGCTTTGGCATGCCCCAGGTCAGAGACAGTCCAGCTGTGTTACCTCCACGTGTCGCTGACGCGACTTCGGGATCAGGAAAAGAGCTGCTTGCTGGGTTAGCTAGCTGGCTTCTCGGCAGAGGAAACACGGCAGGAGCCGATGGGATCGGCTCACGTTAGCGCAGAGACAAAGGAAGAGAGAGGCTGTTCAGGTCTGGCTTCTAACAGCTTTATTGTTAGAAGTTTCGCAACCCGAACAAGGCTGGAATCTGATGTGATGGGAATGATGGGACTGTGATGGGATGGGATCCTCCCTTGAGGCTCGTCCTCAGTTTTATAGGGAATTTGAAAACCGCGGCCAAAGGGGAAAACATCCAATGAGTTACAAGCCAGGGGGAGGATACAACTTAAAAAGAACCACTGGGGTAAACCGAGAGGCGGGGGTTATAACAGAACCAATGAACGACCCAGTTAGCAGAGAATTTTCCCGAACCGGGGGAGGCGGCTTGGGCACCGCCCAGGGGGTGCAGCTTAGGCTTCTGAGCCGCCCCTCAACCCACCCTCCGAGTCTGTGGCTTGGGGGAACTCGATCCGGGGGAGGGGCTGAGATTGACTGGCATCTCGCTGCCCCAGCCCTGCAGGGGGCTGGGTCACACGAACTGCGGCTCAGAAATATTTCACCATCATGCCTTGTAAAGAGTATTTGTGAGCACAGCTCGCACAAAATCATTTCTTGTCAGCCTGCACTGCCATCGCCACTCACAGCTTGCAAGACACAACACAACAGTCTCTAAGGGACAAGTAAGGGCTTCAGATTTCCACAGCATGCACAGGGTCAGACTACAGAGCTGGAGAATGTTTGGAATAAAGCAAATCTGAAGCTGACTGAATGCTTAGATCACAAACCATTGTGGCACTTACATCAAACTTCAAGTGTGTCAAAGGCTACACATACCTCTCCATCTCCTGGAGAATATCTGGTAGGAGCTGGGCATCATTCGTGATCTTGAACTTCTTCCCAAATGGAATATCCGAAATAACACTGTCAAAGCTTTCTGAAGGCAATGGCAATGCTGCAGAATAAAGGCAGGTCTTTAGGTCTGTCTGAAAAGCGCACAGCAGCTATGCCCCCATTCCCCTTACAACACTGTCTGCCAGCTCTTTTTGGGTTATGCACCCAGATTCACAGCTCCTTCTGCACTTGCCCTCACAAACGACACTATGAAGCCACCATCCCTCTGCAGACTGGGAACAGACAAATGCATGACAGCATAGTTTAGTTTGCAGATTCCCTGCTCCTGATGATGTTTGCCCATACTGGAAGACGCTCCAGTAGGGCACTACATGGTTCCAAATTAACTGCTGCTTCTCAACACACAGTACATCTTAAACATGAAAATAATTCAGCAAAATACAAAAAAAGAGCTAAGTTTGTGAGCACTTTACTTAAGCGGAGATGTTCAAGTGCACACATATGAATGGCATGGAACCACATCAAATTCCTCTCCATCTCCCTTTTCTCCCCCCGCAAGAATCTGGTTACAGCCAGAATCACTTGGATTCTGTCAGAGCTAGTGTCTTTGAAGTGTCTCCTTAGAGTTTCTGCATACCAGCAGCAGTCAGCTCTCCTGATGAAGATGCAATACTTGCGCCCTGTGGTGATAAAGGTCGGCCGTGTCAGGCTGTGGAGGCTAGTCTGAGACCCTTCCTGAGATCCTGTGGATCCTCCATCCCTCAGGGTGCTCAAAATTGACTGGACAAAGCTCTGAGCAGACAACAGGACTGAAGACCTCCAACAGTCCCTTCTCACCTAAACTCTGCTGTGATTCTACGCCAACTTTTCTAGAACTAGCTGGAAATGTTTCCCAGACCATTCTTGGATCAACACTTGCAGCACAACAACTGGGTATTAATTTTATCTGCAAATGAAAGGACATGTCACCTACAGTCCTGCTCAAGACATACAGAAATAACACCTTCTGACCAGTCATGAAGACACCAACTACTTGTTCAGTTTAGAAAACCTGACACCTAAGTACCTTCCATGATCCTAGAAACCAAAGTCAAACACAGCTTTTAAGTTAGAAATAAACCTACATTTTTATAAAAAATAAATAATATTTCTTACCATTCCAGTAAGAAATAAATACTGCAAGGTAAAAAAAATATGCACATTTCATCACTCATGCACAGGAAAAAACAGCCAGCTTGCCTGTCATGAATTTCATACAAGTGTAGTTTAGCCTCAGGCTTTAAGGTCCAGAATAAGACCACGAAAATATTATCTTCTCTACAGACTAGGTTGTGAATTAAGAGCAAACAGATTCCCTCTTACAGGAGAAAGGCATCATCCTTCAAAATACTCCTACTCCAAAATATGAACAATTCAGCTCAGCTCAGCTTAATGAGTCCTCACCATTACTCACCTGGTAAATTTAAGTTACAGGCTGCATTTGATTTGGACTTGTCCTGGCTGTGTTCCATTAAGATAAAAAGAACTCTCACATGGTACATACTCTTTGTGGTGTTCACACATTTACCATAAAGAGAGTCAACTGCTGTCAACGCTGGACAATTGTAATTTTTATTGTCTTCTGCTGACTTCATTCCTACCAAAGTTCCCAGGCACAGGCAGCAGGGAGAAAGAACCAATAATGATCCCTTTACCAGCACTACAGAGTCACCACTCAGCTATTTGTTGGGAGTTAGCTCTACAACGTATCACCTCAAGAAAACCTACATTACCTGTGCAATCCCAGAAACACAAAAAAAAAATCACTTGGAAAGCCTACAGACATACCTTTCACAGAAGCTTTAAGCAACTCAATCTTATCCATTAAGCCTGCAGTTCTAATATTCCCATCTGCACCCTCTAGCTGTGAATCACTTATATCAGCACCCCAGTAACAGGCTTCCTGTTAAGAAAGAAAGAGAAAAGTAATTTTGTTAACACTCAGGTTATTTATTTTATAAACCCTTCTCAGAAATGCTTTGTTGCACAGCTCCTTCAAGACAACCCCCTTTCTGGGATATCTACTATTGTTACATAGATCAATTCACAGTCCAGAGGATGGAGGAACGGAGGAAGTATGTGCTGTCTTCACTTCTTTAATGTTCTGGTCTGCTCAAAACACTCAAAATTACAGAAATATCAAGGGCATGTCCTAACAGCAAGACTCCAGCTAGCTACAGCCACACTGCCCCTAATGCTGTCGACTGTGCCATTACACTGACTCCTCCGATCCCAGGATAACCCCAGGAAGCTTTAAAAGTCCATGGTTGCCTCACGCAAACCCTGCAGTGTGAATCAATAGCTGCACCAGCCTGTAGGACACACTCATTTGGAGGAACATTTGCACTAAAACACTTTTAGCAGCTGCCTAGAAATTTCATGTGTGGTTCCATCTTTCCAGCAATGGACTTTAGCCTAACCGGTACAGAGAAAACCCTGTATCACAACTACCAGTTTCCCTGCAAAAATCCAGCCAGCTGTGACTGGGATACTTACAGGCCACTCTTTGGCAGCCTCCAGCAGTATCGTTCCTAGCCCACACATGGGATCCAGCACAAGGGCACCAGCCTACAAAAACAGAGGCGTTACTGCATACCCAAGCAAGGCAGACTCCTTACCCAGGACAAAGCTTACAGAGGGAGGTGCATAATCCCACTGAATCCAGCGCAGGTTAACAATAATCACTGGTAATCCCAGGCCAAACTCGCTCGTAAGGAAATATAGTAAAAAGCATCAACAGCTTCACTACAGACAGCCCTGAGGTGACATTCAGGAGGAAATATTACAAGTGGACTGCAGACAGATATTGGTACCAAATTAATCTGTGAAAAGAGATCACATTTCCCTGGAAAACAACACCAAACAAGGTTTCATTTCCTCACTGTCACTGGACAGTGAAAAAAATCTTGCCACTTAGACATATACCTGTACGAGGATTAACAGCTCTGTTGAGAAGGACCTGGAATTACAGCAGACACCTGGCTGAACAGCAGGTGACAGCACACTCTCATCACAGATACGGCAGACCCTGTCCACACGCATTAGAGAATGGGGCATTAAAATCACTACAGCCCTTCAAAGTGTCCAGTTCCAGCCCCGATGAGCAGCACCCCCCTCCCCTTCATTCAGGACTCCATATCTTTGCAAGGAACATTCACTGACACTTATTTCAGCCAGAGATGCCATGGCCCATGCGACTGTTGACCGTAGTCCTGCTGTTCTGATATACTCTCTGTTTGCCAATGGAAGCCTGCAGACAGCAAAAAAAAAAAACCAACAAAAAAAACCCCAACAACCAAAAAGTTAACTAAAACAACAGCAGAATCACTCAGAAAAGGCCATGTAATGTCAAAGAACAAATGAACCGGACAGATCTACTGAGAGACAGAAAAGTCTGCTTTTAACCATAACTCACTGCAAAGTCTGGCCTGTGTGCTCATTTAAGATCCAGGAAGATCACAAGACTAATTTGACAACCAGTGATTATCAAACCAAAAGATAAATACTCACAGTGGACAGCGAGATTTACAAATCTTGCCTGTTCTGATACTGCAAAGACAAAACTGGTGGAGAGAATGCTTACCTGAAAAGAGGAATCCCCACCACAGAGTGAATGTCATTAAGATGTACAAAGATCTAAAAGAGGAAAAAAAAACCCCA